>NC_048572.1:87203414-87268414 GCF_013265735.2 Oncorhynchus mykiss | reverse complement strand
CGACTGTGAAAAACCCCAGCAGTGTTGCAGTTCTTGACAAACCGGTGCTCCTGACTCCTACTACCATAACCCCGTTCAAAGGCACTTCAATCTGTTGTCTTGTCCATTCACCCTCTGAATGGCACATACACAATCCATGTCTCAGTTGTCTCAAGGTTTAAAAATCCTTCTTTAACCCAGTCTCCTCCCCTTCATCTACACTGATTTGAAGTGGATTTAACAAGTGACCTCAATAAGGGAACATATCTTTCACCTGGTCAGTCTATGTCATGGAAAGAGCAGGTGTTCCTAATGTTTTGTCCACTCGGTGTTTGACGGACAGGGACAAATGAGAATATTGATCTCAGTTATACAAATCACGTTGTTGGTTAAGGCTTCCCAACTTTTTAATCAACGCCATAAAGATGACTGATTTTTATTTCAGCAACCTTCTACCTTTCAATATCTTCTGGGTAATCTTGATTTGCTGAAAGCGGCAGGTGTCATTCTGTCCCACAGACTGAAACAAACAACACACAACACATAGCAGATGGAAATCCTAATTTCCATTGAGGAAACATGTCTCCTTGCCCAACAGCGCACATACAACCTTCATAAGGCATGGATACCAGAGGTAAAAACACGTTGACAATCAGGTTAGTTTAGTTCAACCCCACAAAACAAACAAGTGATGGAAAGACTACAGCACATTTTCTCTCAGGGTTTCTCTATATGAACACAATGTTCAGACCCAAAATAATAACTCTGACCAATTAATAGCTCTGACCAATTAATAACTATGATCAAATAATAACTCTGGCCAATTAATAACTCTGACCAATTAATAACTCTGACCAATTAATAACTCTGACCAATTAATAACTCTGACCAATTAATAACTCTGATCAATTAATAACTCTGACCAATTAATAACTATGGCCTCTCCTATTTATCGTTCAAGGGAAAGAAGAGGAGAGCCAATCAGACGGGCCTCTCCTCTATATCGTTCAGGGGAAAGGAGAGGAGAGCCAATCAGACGGGCCTCTCCTCTATATCGTTCAGGGGAAAGGAGAGGAGAGCCAATCAGACGGGCCTCTCCTCTATATCGTTCAGGGGAAAGGAGAGGAGAGCCAATCAGACGGGCCTCTCCTCTATATCGTTCAGGGGAAAGGAGAGGAGAGCCAATCAGACGGGCCTCTCCTCTATATCATTCAGGGGAAAGGAGAGGAGAGCCAATCAGACGGGCCTCTCCTCTATATCGTTCAGGAAAAGCGAAGAAGAAGCATCCAGAAAAACTAACTTTAAGCTCTCTTATTTGCGTAACTATCTCTTGGCTGCACTGCAGTGGGGAACGGTTACACCGCAGGCCCAGAGAATGGCAGGGTGGCCAGGCACACAAATCAAATTAGACCACCAGCTCTCAAAGTGACCAATGCACTAAAGTGTGAATTTCAAGAAGAGACAACTGGGTGGCTGGCTGGGAGAGGTTGCCTCCCAAATGGAACCATTTTCCCTATATAGTGCACTACTTTAGACCAGAGACCTATTCCCTATATAGTGGTACTACTATAGACCAGAGACCTATTCCCTCTATAGTGGTACTACTATAGACCAGAGCCCTATTCCCTATATAGTGCACTACTATAGACCAGAGACCTATTCCCTATATAGTGCACTACTATAGACCAGAGCCCTATTCCCTATATAGTGCACTACTATAGACCAGAGACCTATTCCCTCTATAGTGGTACTACTATAGACCAGAGCCCTATTCCCTATATAGTGCACTACTATAGACCAGAGACCTAGACCAGGGCCTACAGGGGTCACTACCATAAAGCAGTGCACTACATAGGGAACAGGGTGCCATTTGGGAGGTCTCCACAGAGAGGGCGTATGAGTGACAGTTGATGAGGTGGAGAACCTTTTAACTTATCAATCTACTGTGACCGTATACATTACATTACCCTGTCCAGGAGACTGGTTTTATACACCCAGCTGTGTGAGGCTTGGTATCTACATATAAACAACAACAACAACAACAACAACAGGGGTTCCTTATGTTCTCAAACTATTCTAGTATTTTATTTAAAGGAGCTGACTTAGTAAATCATCCAATATTTGAGAGGCTGCGTTCCAGAGAGGAACATCCTACAGATGTTTTACATTTTTTATTCTTTTAAATTTGAGAAAGAAAATGATCCCGCAGCAACCTGGAAATGTGAATTATTATGTGGAATATAATTGATATAAAAGTAATTTTCGTAAGAGGTTTAATTGCTCCTGCAATAAATTGATCAAATTAAGATCCTACATCTGTAAGTACTGGAAATATGACTTTAATATCAAACAATATGGTCACATTTTTAGAGATGAAGAGTAAAATGGCGGGTACTATGACAGTATGCCTCGAAGCAGCAAAGTTCTAGCTTTTCAGTATCTGGCTGTATTTGGAGTAGTATTCTAGTATATGGCTGTATTTGGAGAAGTATTCTAGTATCTGGCTGTATTTGGAGTAGTATTCTAGTATCTGGCTGTATTTGAAGTAGTATTCTAGTATATGGCTGTATTTGGAGAAGTATTCTAGTATCTGGCTGTATTTGGATAAGTATTTGGAGTAGTATTCTAGTATCTGGCTGTATTTGGAGTAGTATTCTAGTATCTGGCTGTATTTGAAGTAGTATTCTAGTATCTGGCTGTATTTGGAGTAGTATTCTAGTATCTGGCTGTATTTGGAGTAGTATTCTAGTATCTGGCTGTATTTGAAGTAGTATTCTAGTATATGGCTGTATTTGGAGTAGTATTCTAGTATCTGGCTGTATTTGGAGAAGTATTCTAGTATCTGGCTGTATTTGGAGTAGTATTCTAGTATCTGGCTGTATTTGAAGTAGTATTCTAGTATCTGGCTGTATTTGGAGTAGTATTCTAGTATCTGGCTGTAGTTGGAGTAGTATTCTAGTATCTGGCTGTAGTTGGAGTAGTATTCTAGTATCTGGCTGTATTTGGATAAGTATTTGGAGTAGTATTCTAGTATCTGGCTGTATTTGGAGTAGTATTCTAGTATCTGGCTGTATTTGGAGTAGTATTCTAGTATCTGGCTGTATTTGGAGTAGTATTCTAGTATCTGGCTGTATTTGAAGTAGTATTCTAGTATATGGCTGTATTTGGAGTAGTATTCTAGTATCTGGCTGTATTTGGAGAAGTATTCTAGTATCTGGCTGTATTTGGAGTAGTATTCTAGTATCTGGCTGTATTTGAAGTAGTATTCTAGTATCTGGCTGTATTTGGAGTAGTATTCTAGTATCTGGCTGTAGTTGGAGTAGTATTCTAGTATCTGGCTGTAGTTGGAGTAGTATTCTAGTATCTGGCTGTATTTGGATAAGTATTTGGAGTAGTATTCTAGTATCTGGCTGTATTTGGAGTAGTATTCTAGTATCTGGCTGTATTTGGAGAAGTATTCTAGTATCTGGCTGTATTTGGAGAAGTATTCTAGTATCTGGCTGTATTTGGAGAAGTATTCTAGTATCTGGCTGTATTTGGAGTAGTATTCTAGTATCTGGCTGTATTTGGAGTAGTATTCTAGTATCTGGCTGTATTTGAAGTAGTATTCTAGTATCTGGCTGTATTTGGAGTAGTATTCTAGTATCTGGCTGTATTTGGAGTAGTATTCTAGTATCTGGCTGTTTTTGGAGTAGTATTCTAGTATCTGGCTGTATTTGGAGTAGTATTCTAGTATCTGGCTGTATTTGGAGTAGTATTCTAGTATCTGGCTGTATTTGGAGAAGTATTCTAGTATCTGGCTGTATTTGGATAAGCGTTTCATTTCATTCACTATAATGTTGTGCCACCCAGAGCCAGGCTACAGCTGCATGTACTGCCAGTTGCCATTAAATAGTGGTCTTGGAGTGCATTTCATTCACTATTTTTGAAATTAGTGCCACAGATCAATAAGCTCTACTGGTGACTCAGGGAAGGTAACTAGATTGGTTTTCATCCAAGGTAGCATCCCAAATTGCACCCAATTCCCCATATAGAGACCTATGGAGAATAGGGTGTGATTTGGGACCCTAGATTGGTAAATCAGTGGACAAATTACCCCCCACACAGCCCTACTCTCCCTTACCCCCCTACTCTCCCATACCCCCTACTCTCCCTACTCCCCCCTACTCTCCCATACCCCCTACTCTCCCTACTCCCCCTACTCTCCCATACCCCCTACTCTCCCATACACCCTACTCTCCCTACTCCCCCTACTCTCCCATACCCCCTACTCTCCCTACTCCCCCTACTCTCTCATACCCCCTACTCTCTCATCCCCCCTACTCTCCCCTCCCCTCTCCCCTACCCCCTCCTTTCCCCTACTCTCCCCTCTCCCCTACTCTCCAATCTCCCCTACTCTCCCCTAACCCCTACTCTCCCCTACTCTCCCCTACTCTCCCCTACCACCCTACTCTCCCCTCTCCCCTACTCTCCCCTACTCCCTACTCTCCCCTACCACCCTACTCTCCCCTCTCCCCTACTCCCCCCTACCACCCTACTCTCCCCTACTCCCTACTCTCCCCTACCACAATACTCTCCCCTACTCTCTCCTACTCTCCCCTACTCCCTACTCTCTCCTACTCTCCCCTACCACAATACTCTCCCCTACTCTCCCCTACTCTCCCCTACTCCCTACTCTCCCCTACCACCCTACTCTCCCCTACTCTCCCCTACCACCCTACTCTCCCCTACCACCCTACTCTCCCCTACCACCCTACTCTCCCCTCTCCCCTACCCCCTATTCTTCCCTACTCGATGTAATTTAATTAGAGTTTGACATTTAGATAGAACTATTAGTGTGTTTTTCATCATGAAGGTGGCTTGACATTTAAATAATGTTTTCTAAATTATCAGCACATTATGACGTCATGTTAATTCTAATGTGCCGTTCATCCAACATCTAACCTTTATCATGCTAAATAGATAACAAGATGATTAAAAGGAAAATAACGCTGTTGATGAAGAGGGTCCTGGACTGGGGAGGTGGTGCCCTGAGCACTAACCAGCTGTGTTGTGTGTGTGTGTGTGTGTGTGTGTGTGTGTGTGTGTGTGTGTGTGTGTGTGTGTGTGTGTGTGTGTGTGTGTGTGTGTGTGTGTGTGTGTGTGTGTGTGTGTGAATTGGTGCTCTCAGCCCCTGGGTAGAGGCGAAAGACATTAGTCCTAGATGAAGGGAAACAAATTGAGCATGTCCACGACAGACCCACTTTACTGGGAGACTGTGTGTGCGCTGTGTGTATGTATGTGCGATGTGTGAATCTGCTAGCGTGCAAGTGTGTGTCTGATGTGTGTGTGTGTGTGTGTGTGTGTGTCTGTGTATACGCTGTGTGTGCGCTGTATAAATATGCAAGCTTGGGTGTGTGTGCCGGGTGTGTGTGTGTGTGTGTCTATCTGTGTGTGTGTCTCTGTGTGTGTGTGTGTGTGTGTGTGTGTGTCTCTCTCTATGTGTGTGCGTGTGTGTGTGTCTCTGTGTGTGTGTGTGTGTGTCTGTGTGTGTGTGTGTGTGTGTGTGTTTTTGTGTGTGTGTGTGTGTGTGTGTGTGTGTGCCAAAGAGAGTCAACCCTGGCTGCGTCAGGAGAATAATTATCTTATCAGATCAACACCGGGGCTTCTGGAGAGACCATCTTTATCAGGATAGCATCGATTAGATCAGACTGCCTCAGCCAAGCGCTCAACACACACACACACACACACACACACACACACACAGCACACACACACACGCACACACACACACACACACACGCACACGCACACACATCAGACACATACTTGCACGCTAGCAGATTCACACATCGCACACACACACACACAGCACACACACATACACACAGCGCACACACATACACACAGCGTACACACACACACACACAGATTAGAGGAAGCCTCAGTACTTGTGTTCCCAACTACATTTAGACACAGGCTGCTTCCAGGAGTGTAGACACCACTTCACTGCTGATGAGGATCTCTGTCTTTGGGGCTCCGCCCCCCCCCCCTGATATAATCATAACAGAATGAAAAGAGGTAGAACAGGAGAGTTGTGTTTCTTCAACTAAAGAACCCTTCCTGATGCAGTAAAACAGCCTTGGGGTGTGTGTGTGTTTATGCACATTAATCCACAGTCCTGCGCTGTCTGAGCTGCTCAAACAGAAGCCACCAAGCAGCTACCAACCGCTCTGGTCTGATACCAACCGCTCTGCTCTGATACCAACTGCTCTGCTGTTATACCAACCGCTCTGATCTGATACCAACCGCTCTGCTCTGATACAAACCGCTCTGCTCTGATCTGATACCAACCGCTCTGCTCTGATACCAACCTCTCTGCTGTGCTCTGATACCAACCTCTCTGCTCTGATACCAACCGCTCTGCACTGATACCAACCGCTCTGATCTGATACCAACCTCGCTGCTCTGATACCAACCGCTCTGATCTGATACCAACCTCGCTGCTCTGATACCAACCGCTCTGATCTGATACCAACCGCTCTGCTCTGATACCAACCGCTCTGCTCTGATACCAACCGCTCTGCTCTGATACCAACCGCTCTGCTCTGATCTGATACCAACCTCTCTGCTCTGATACCAACCGCTCTGATCTGATACCAACCTCTCTGCTCTGATACCAACCTCTCTGCTCTGCTCTGATACCAACCGCTCTGCTCTGATCTGATACCAACCGCTCTGCTCTGATCTGATACCAACCTCTCTGCTCTGATACCAACCTCTCTGCTCTGCTCTGATACCAACCGCTCTGCTCTGATCTGATACCAACCGCTCTGCTCTGATCTGATACCAACCTCTCTGCTCTGATACCAACCGCTCTGATGTGATACCAACCGCTCTGCTCTGATACCAACCGCTCTGCTCTGATCTGATACCAACCTCTCTGCTCTGATACCAACTGCTCTGCTCTGATCTGATACCAACCTCTCTGCTCTGAAACCAACCGCTCTGATCTGATACCAACCTCTCTGCTCTGATACCAACCGCTCTGATCTGATACCAACCGCTCTGCTCTGATACCAACCGCTCTGCTCTGATCTGATACCAACCTCTCTGCTCTGATACCAACCGCTCTGATCGGATACCAACCGCTCTGCTCTGATCTGATACCAACCTCTCTGCTCTGATACCAACCGCTCTGCTCTGATACCAACCGCTCTGCTCTGCTCTGATACCAACCGCTTTGCTCTGATCTGATACCAACCTCTCTGCTCTGATACCAACCGCTCTGATCTGATACCAACCTCTCTGCTCTGATACCAACTGCTCTGCTCTGATCTGATACCAACCTCTCTGCTCTGAAACCAACCGCTCTGATCTGATACCAACCTCTCTGCTCTGATACCAACCGCTCTGATCTGATACCAACCGCTCTGCTCTGATACCAACCGCTCTGCTCTGATCTGATACCAACCTCTCTGCTCTGATACCAACCGCTCTGATCGGATACCAACCGCTCTGCTCTGATCTGATACCAACCTCTCTGCTCTGATACCAACCGCTCTGCTCTGATACCAACCGCTCTGCTCTGCTCTGATACCAACCACTTTGCTCTGATCTGATACCAACCTCTCTGCTCTGATACCAACCGCTCTGATCTGATACCAACCTCTCTGCTCTGATACCAACCGCTCTGATGTGATACCAACCGCTCTGCTCTGATACCAACCGCTCTGCTCTGATCTGATACCAACCTCTCTGCTCTGATACCAACTGCTCTGCTCTGATCTGATACCAACCTCTCTGCTCTGAAACCAACCGCTCTGATCTGATACCAACCTCTCTGCTCTGATACCAACCGCTCTGATCTGATACCAACAGCTCTGCTCTGATACCAACCGCTCTGCTCTGATCTGATACCAACCTCTCTGCTCTGATACCAACCGCTCTGATCGGATACCAACCGCTCTGCTCTGATCTGATACCAACCTCTCTGCTCTGATACCAACCGCTCTGCTCTGATACCAACCGCTCTGCTCTGCTCTGATACCAACCGCTTTGCTCTGATCTGATACCAACCTCTCTGCTCTGATACCAACCGCTCTGATCTGATACCAACCTCTCTGCTCTGATACCAACTGCTCTGCTCTGATCTGATACCAACCTCTCTGCTCTGAAACCAACCGCTCTGATCTGATACCAACTTCTCTGCTCTGATACCAACCGCTCTGATCTGATACCAACCGCTCTGCTCTGATACCAACCGCTCTGCTCTGATCTGATACCAACCTCTCTGCTCTGATACCAACCGCTCTGATCTGATACCAACCGCTCTGCTCTGATACCAACCGCTCTGCTCTGATCTGATACCAACCTCTCTGCTCTGATACCAACCGCTCTGATCGGATACCAACCGCTCTGCTCTGATCTGATACCAACCTCTCTGCTCTGATACCAACCGCTCTGCTCTGATACCAACCGCTCTGCTCTGCTCTGATACCAACCACTTTGCTCTGATCTGATACCAACCTCTCTGCTCTGATACCAACCGCTCTGATCTGATACCAACCTCTCTGCTCTGATACCAACCGCTCTGATGTGATACCAACCGCTCTGCTCTGATACCAACCGCTCTGCTCTGATCTGATACCAACCTCTCTGCTCTGATACCAACTGCTCTGCTCTGATCTGATACCAACCTCTCTGCTCTGAAACCAACCGCTCTGATCTGATACCAACCTCTCTGCTCTGATACCAACCGCTCTGATCTGATACCAACAGCTCTGCTCTGATACCAACCGCTCTGCTCTGATCTGATACCAACCTCTCTGCTCTGATACCAACCGCTCTGATCGGATACCAACCGCTCTGCTCTGATCTGATACCAACCTCTCTGCTCTGATACCAACCGCTCTGCTCTGATACCAACCGCTCTGCTCTGCTCTGATACCAACCGCTTTGCTCTGATCTGATACCAACCTCTCTGCTCTGATACCAACCGCTCTGATCTGATACCAACCTCTCTGCTCTGATACCAACTGCTCTGCTCTGATCTGATACCAACCTCTCTGCTCTGAAACCAACCGCTCTGATCTGATACCAACTTCTCTGCTCTGATACCAACCGCTCTGATCTGATACCAACCGCTCTGCTCTGATACCAACCGCTCTGCTCTGATCTGATACCAACCTCTCTGCTCTGATACCAACCGCTCTGATCGGATACCAACCGCTCTGCTCTGATCTGATACCAACCTCTCTGCTCTGATACCAACCGCTCTGCTCTGATACCAACCGCTCTGCTCTGCTCTGATACCAACCGCTTTGCTCTGATCTGATACCAACCTCTCTGCTCTGATACCAACCGCTCTGATCTGATACCAACCGCTCTGCTCTGATACCAACCGCTTTGCTCTGATCTGATACCAACCTCTCTGCTCTGATACCAACCGCTCTGATCGGATACCAACCGCTCTGCTCTGATCTGATACCAACCTCTCTGCTCTGATACCAACCGCTCTGCTCTGATACCAACCGCTCTGCTCTGCTCTGATACCAACCGCTTTGCTCTGATCTGATACCAACCGCTCTGCTCTGATCTGATACCAACCTCTCTGCTCTGATACCAACCGCTCTGATGTGATACCAACCGCTCTGCTCTGATACCAACCACTCTGCTCTGATACCAACCGCTCTGCTCTGCTCTGATACCAACCGCTCTGCTCTGATACCAACCGCTCTGCTCTGCTCTGATACCAACCGCTCTGCTCTGATACCAACCGCTCTGATCTGATACCAAACGCTCTGCTCTGATACCAACCGCTCTGCTCTGCTCTGATACCAACCGCTCTGCTCTGCTCTGATACCAACCGCTCTGCTCTGATACCAACCGCTCTACTCTGCTCTGATACCAACCGCTCTGCTCTGATACCAACCGCTCTGCTCTGATACCAACCGCTCTGCTCTGATCTGATACCAACCGCTCTGCTCTGATACCAACCGCTCTGCTCTGATACCAACCGCTCTGCTCTGATCTGATACCAACCGCTCTGCTCTGATACCAACCGCTCTGCTCTGATACCAAACACTCTGCTCTGATCTGATACCAACCGCTCTGCTCTGATACCAACCGCTCTGCTCTGATACCAACCGCTCTGCTCTGATACCAACCGCTCTGCTCTGCTCTGATACCAACCGCTCTGCTCTGATCTGATTACCAACCGCTCTGCTCTGCTCTGATACCAACCACTCTGCTCTGCTCTGATACCAAGCACTCTGCTCTGATCTGATTACCAACCGCTCTGCTCTGCTCTGATACCAACCGCTCTGCTCTGATACCAACCGCTCTGCTCTGATCTGATTACCAACCGCTCTGCTCTGCTCTGATACCAACCGCTTTGCTCTGATCTGATACCAACCTCTCTGCTCTGATACCAACCGCTCTGATCTGATACCAACCGCTCTGCTCTGATACCAACCGCTTTGCTCTGATCTGATACCAACCTCTCTGCTCTGATACCAACCGCTCTGATCGGATACCAACCGCTCTGCTCTGATCTGATACCAACCTCTCTGCTCTGATACCAACCGCTCTGCTCTGATACCAACCGCTCTGCTCTGCTCTGATACCAACCGCTTTGCTCTGATCTGATACCAACCGCTCTGCTCTGATCTGATACCAACCTCTCTGCTCTGATACCAACCGCTCTGATGTGATACCAACCGCTCTGCTCTGATACCAACCACTCTGCTCTGATACCAACCGCTCTGCTCTGCTCTGATACCAACCGCTCTGCTCTGATACCAACCGCTCTGCTCTGCTCTGATACCAACCGCTCTGCTCTGATACCAACCGCTCTGATCTGATACCAAACGCTCTGCTCTGATACCAACCGCTCTGCTCTGCTCTGATACCAACCGCTCTGCTCTGCTCTGATACCAACCGCTCTGCTCTGATACCAACCGCTCTACTCTGCTCTGATACCAACCGCTCTGCTCTGATACCAACCGCTCTGCTCTGATACCAACCGCTCTGCTCTGATCTGATACCAACCGCTCTGCTCTGATACCAACCGCTCTGCTCTGATACCAACCGCTCTGCTCTGATCTGATACCAACCGCTCTGCTCTGATACCAACCGCTCTGCTCTGATACCAAACACTCTGCTCTGATCTGATACCAACCGCTCTGCTCTGATACCAACCGCTCTGCTCTGATACCAACCGCTCTGCTCTGATACCAACCGCTCTGCTCTGCTCTGATACCAACCGCTCTGCTCTGATCTGATTACCAACCGCTCTGCTCTGCTCTGATACCAACCACTCTGCTCTGCTCTGATACCAAGCACTCTGCTCTGATCTGATTACCAACCGCTCTGCTCTGCTCTGATACCAACCGCTCTGCTCTGATACCAACCGCTCTGCTCTGATCTGATTACCAACCGCTCTGCTTGGTATTGCTGTCACTTATCTCTCTATTGCTCTCTTTCCAATTCAATATAAACTGCCTGGCTCCCTGCAGGAGAGGTCTCAGAGAAAGTGTGTGTGTGTGTGTGTGTGTGTGTGTGTGTCTGTCTGTGTTTAAGCTCTGTATGCCTGTGAGGTCTAGAGAGAGTGAGCATATTTGTTTGCCTCCTCTACTACACATCAGCACTAGGCAGTGATAGCAGAGAGCGATCCCATTGAGGTAATGACATGGTTTTTACACTTATTAAATCATTTTCATATCTATACAGAGGCCAAACCCCTAATGATAGCTTTAGATAACCAACAATCGATCATTTACCTCTAGAGGGAGACATTACAAGAGGGAGAGGAGGGAGGGGGAGAGATAGAGAAAGAGAGGTTGAAAGGAGTTGCGTGTAGTGATGGGGAGTGGGAGAGAGAGATAAGGAAAAAAGAGAGAGAGGGGAAGAGAAAGAGGGATGAGGAGATAGGAGAGAGAGTGATGAAGGGATGTCGATGGAGAGAGAAGGAGAAGACAATATATATATATATATCTCCTTTCTTGTCTTCTCCTTCTCTCTCCATATATATATATATTTAGAGAGAGAGAGACAGAGAGAGAGAGACAGAGAGAGAGACAGAGAGAGAGAGAGAGAGAGAGACAGAGAGACAGAGAGAGAGAGAGACAGAGAGAGAGAGAGACAGAGAGAGAGGGAGAGAGAGAGAGAGAGACCTGATGGAGTCTGCAAAAGACCTGAGACTGGGACGGAGATTTGTCTTCCAACAAGACAATGATCCAAAACATAAAGCAAAATCTACAATGGAATGGTTCAAAAATAAACATATCCAGGTGTTAGAATGGCCAAGTCAAAGTCCAGACCTGAATCCAATCGAGAATCTGTGGAAAGAACTGAAAACTGCAGTTCACAAATGCTCTCCATCCAACCTCACTGAGCTCGAGCTGTTTTGCAAGGAGGAATGGGAAAAAGTCTCTCGATGTCCAACACTGATAGAGACATACCCCAAGCGTCTTACAGCTGTAATCGCAGCAAAAGGTGGCGCTACAAAGTATTAACTTAAGGGGGCTGAATAATTTTGCACGCCCAATTTTTCAGTTTTTGATTTGTTAAAAAAGTTTGAAATATCCAATAAATGTCGTGCCACTTCATGATTGTGTCCCACTTGTTGTTGATTCTTGAAACAGAGCTGCACTTCCTAACCTCCTGCCCAATGTATGACCATATTAGAGAGACATATTTCCCTCAGATTACACAGATCCACAAAGAATTTGAAAAGAAATCCAATTTTGATAAACTCCCATATCTACTGGGTGAAATACCACAGTGTGCCATCACAGCAGCAAGATTTGTGACCTGTTGCCACAAGAAAAGGGCAACCAGTGAAGAACACACACCATTGTAAATACAACCCATATTTATGCTTATTTATTTTATCTTGTGTCCTTTAACCATTTGTACATTGTTAAAACACTGTATATATATATATAATATGACATTTGTAATGTCTTTATTGTTTTAAAACTTCTGTATGTGTAATGTTTACTGTTAATTGTTATTGTTTATTTAACTTTATATATTATCTACTTCACTTGCTTTGGCAATGTTAACACATGTTTCCCATGCCAATAAAGACCTTGAATTGAATTGAATTGAATTGAGAGACGGAGAGAGACAAAGAGAGACAGAGAGAGAGAGAGATGTACACAGTGAAGGATTCCATTGTAGTCAGATGACGACGTTGCAACAACTTAAACAAGAAGGTCCTTGGGCTACGTACACACTGATTATAACTAATACAGCTGTCACACACACAGGCCTACAACACACGCACGCACGCACGTACGCACGCACGCACGCACGCACGCACGCACGCACACACACACACACACAGGCCTACAACACACGCACGCACGCACGCACGCACACACGCATGCGCACACGCACACGCACACACACACACAGGCCTACAACACACGCACACACACACACACACACACACACATGCACGCACACGCACGCACGCACACGCACACACAGGCCTACAACACACACACACACACACACACGCACACACACACACACACACACACACACACACACACACACACACACACACACACACACACACACACACACACACACATACATAATGCCAGAAAACACACACAGAGGGTGTTGCAGTCTGGATAATCAAAATGATGTATTGAGCGCTGGTAAGGTTCCTCTCCCTCTATCAAAGCCTTCCTTTATGGGGCCTTTGATGAATGAATGTACCATGATGGCTGATGGTTGATAGGTGGCCTGGTGAGTGCCTGTATAGAAAACATTTCACACAGGATCAGTTGCGCTCTGGCCTGCCGTGTTGTTTTAATGAACACCCTTAACACTGTCTGGAGGGAGACGGACCGAAAGATCCCCTCTAGAGTTAGAGGCTCCACTCTTTCCTCTTATTAAAATGTTTTCTATTTACTCTGTGGTAGTTTGTGTTTAAAAATAAAAATAAAAAACTTGTGGAAAATCACTGGGTTGTTCACCCATCAATCTTGATCAGTGTCATTTTACCAGGGCCAACTAGAGCAGTGTCTCCCTGGGGGGGTGTGGGTGAAGGGCGAACTAGAGCAGTGTCTCCCTGGGGGGGTGTGGGTGAAGGGCCAACTAAAGCAGTGTCTCCCTTGGGGGGGGGGGGGGGGGGGGGTGAAGAGCCAACTAGAGCAGTTTCTCCCTGGGGGGGTGAAGAGCCAACTAAAGCAGTGTCTCCCTGGGGGGGGTGAAGAGCCAACTAAAGCAGTGTCTCCCTGGGGGGGTGAAGGACTAGAGCCAACTAGAGCAGTGTCTCCCTGGGGGGGGTGAAGGAATAGAGCCAACTAAAGCAGTTTCTCCCTGGGGGGGGTGAAGGACTAGAGCCAACTAGAGCAGTGTCTCCCTGGGGGGGTGAAGGACTAGAGCCAACTAGAGCAGTGTCTCCCTGGGGGGTGAAGGACTAGAGCCAACTAGAGCAGTGTCTCCCTGGGGGGTGAAGGACTAGAGCCAACTAGAGCAGTGTCTCCCTGGGGGGTGGAGGACTAGAGCCAACTAAAGCAGTGTCTCCCTGGGGGGGTGAAGGACTAGAGCCAACTAGAGCAGTGTCTCCCTGGGGGGTGAAGGACTAGAGCCAACTAGAGCAGTGTCTCCCTGGGGGGTGGAGGACTAGAGCCAACTAAAGCAGTGTCTCCCTGGGGGGGTGAAGGACTAGAGCCAACTAAAGCAGTGTCTCCCTGGGGGGGTGAAGGACTAGAGCCAACTAGAGCAGCGTCTCCCTGGGGGGTGAAGGACTAGAGCCAACTAGAGCAGTTTCTCCCTGGCGGGGGGTGAAGAGCCAACTAAAGCAGTGTCTCCCTGGCGGGGGGTGAAGAGCCAACTAAAGCAGTGTCTCCCTGGGGGGTGAAGGACTAGAGCCAACTAGAGCAGCGTCGCCCTGGGGGGTGAAGGACTAGAGCCAACTAGAGCAGTTTCTCCCTGGGGGGGTGAAGAGCCAAGGAGGAGAGAAGGAGAGGAGGAGAGAAGGAGAGGAGGAGAGGATCAGAGAAGGAGAGGAGGAGAGAAGGAGAGGAGGAGAGGAGGAGAGGAGGAGAGAAAGAGAGGAGGAGAGGAGGAGAGGAGGAGAGAGGAGAGGAGGAGAGGAGGAGAGAAAGAGCGAAGGAGCGAAGGAGAGGAGGAGAGGAGGAGAGGAGGAGAGAAGGAGAGGAGGAGAGAAGGAGAGGAGGAGAGGAGGAGAGAAAGAGAGGAGGAGAGGAGGAGAGAAGGAGAGGAGGAGAGGAGGAGGGGAGGAGAGGAGGAGAGAAGGAGAGAAGGAGAGAAGGAGAGGAGGAGAGAAGAGAAAGAGAGGAGGAGAGAAGGAGAGGAGGAGAGGAGGAGAGAAGGAGAGGAGGAGAGGAGGAGAGGAGGAGAGAAGGAGAGAAGAAGCGAAGGAGCGAAGGAGCAGAGGAGAGGAGGAGCGAAGGAGAGGAGGAGAGGAGGAGAGAAAGAGAGAAAGAGAGAAGGAATGGAGGAGAGGAGGAGAGGAGGAGAGAAGGAGAAGAGGAGAGGAGGAGAGGAGGAGAGAAGGAGAGGAGGAGAGGAGGAGAGAAAGAGAGAAGGAGCGAAGGAGCAGAGGAGAGGAGGAGAGGAGGAGAGAAAGAGAGAAAGAGCGAAGGAGAGGAGGAGAAAGTCGTGTCTGGCTGGCCGGTGGAGAATCGATCTTTAATTTAGTTTCCAGCAATACACTGTGTGGTGATTGGTGATTAGGGTCAGGGTGGGAGACGACCACCCTGTGCTCTGTCTTCTGCTGCTCTGACACCAGAAACACAATAGGGAAGGGCATTGAACATTTTCTGACTGTTCCATTACTCACAGGCTCATACTGGAGTAGAATATGTGCACATGTATCTATAATCCTACACCCACAGTGTGCTACAGTAACTAACTTATCTTAACCATTTTAATTTTTATTCAACCTTTATTTAACTAGGCAAGTCAGTTAAGAACAAACTATTATTTACGATGACGGACTACAGATAACAAATCCTAATTGCTAAATTGTCCCAAATATACTGTATACTCAGTCAATCAAAATAGTAATGTAAGATACCTTTAATGAAACCGTGATATCAACTGGTTATATCATGGAACACAGTCTGTTCTAATGGAACACAGTCTGTTCTAATGGAACAAAGTCTGTTCTATCAACTGGTTATATCATGGAACACAGTCTGTTCTATACTGGTTATATCATGGAACACAGTCTGTTCTAATGGAACACAGTCTGTTCTATCAACTGGTTATATCATGGAACACAGTCTGTTCTATACTGGTTATATCATGGAACACAGTCTGTTCTAATGGAACACAGTCTGTTCTAATGGAACACAGTCTGTTCTAATGGAACACAGTCTGTTCTAATGGAACACAGTCTGTTCTATCAACTGGTTATATCATGGAACACAGTCTGTTCTATACTGGTTATATCATGGAACACAGTCTGTTCTATACAGGTTATATTTTATCATGGAACACAGTCTGTTCTATACTGGTTATATCATGGAACACAGTCTGTTCTATACTGGTTATATCATGGAACACAGTCTGTTCTATACAGGTTATATGAAATCATGGAACACAGTCTGTTCTATACAGGTTATATAATATCATGGAACACAGTCTGTTCTATCAACAGGTTATATTATATCATGGAACACAGTCTGTTCTATATTGGTTATATTATATCATGGAACACAGTATGTTCTATACAGGTTATATTATATCATGGAACACAGTCTGTTCTATACTGGTTATATCTTGGAACACAGTCTGTTCTATACTGGTTATATCTTGGAACACAGTCTGTTCTATACTGGTTATATTATATCATGAAACACAGTCTGTTCTATACAGGTTATATTATATCATGGAACACAGTCTGTTCTATACTGGTTATATCTTGGAACACAGTCTGTTCTATACTGGTTATATCATGGAACACAGTCTGTTCTATACTGGTTATATCATGGAACACAGTCTGTTCTATACAGTTTATATTATATCATGGAACACAGTCTGTTCTATACTGGTTATATTATATCATGGAACACAGTCTGTTCTATCAACTGGTTATATCATGGAACACAGTCTGTTCTATACTGGTTATATCATGGAACACAGTCTGTTCTATACTGTTTATATCATGGAACACAGTCTGTTCTATACTGGTTATATCATGGAACACACTCTGTTCTATCAACTGGTTATATCATGGAACACAGTCTGTTCTATACTGGTTATATCATGGAACACAGTCTGTTCTATCAACTGGTTATATAATGGAACACAGTCTGTAATATACTGGTTATATCATGGAACACAGTCTGTTCTATACTGGTTATATCATGGAACACAGTCTGTTCTATACTGGTTATATCATGGAACACAGTCTGTTCTATACTGGTTATATCATGGAACACAGTCTGTTCTATACTGGTTATATCATGGAACACAGTCTGTTCTATACAGGTTATATGAAATCATGGAACACAGTCTGTTCTATACAGGTTATATTATATCATGGAACACAGTCTGTTCTATACTGGTTATATCATGGAACACAGTCTGTTCTATACAGGTTATATTATATCATGGAACACAGTCTGTTCTATCAACAGGTTATATTATATGCTTGACAAAGGCGTTTCAAAGAGCTGTCAGTCAAGGTGAGCTCATGGATATAAGCTCCCCACTCAGCCCCATCTTTCAGAACTTCCTGGTAGTTAGACAAGAGAGAAACATTTCTTTCTTTCTTTTTTCGCAAATTTTGTGCATTTCTATCCAAAACAAATATATTATGAGTGATATTTTAGTCACACAAAAGGCTATTTTATATGTGAATCAGAATGACTGTTGGGGAACCTTTAAAGATCACGTTTAAACATCCATTGGTGTACCTTGATGAATCCTGCCCATCCTTAACACACACCTCTCTGTCTTGGGTATAACGACTGGTCTAACCCTAACCCTAACCCTAACCCCTAACCCTACCCCTAACCCCTAACCCCTAACCTCTAACACCAGAAAACACACGCAACAAATGACAACGCCATTCAAAAGCCATCTGGGAAGTTGAATTAATCACCAGGGAACCTCCCACTGCTCCACATTGGTGTGTGTGTGTGTGTGTGTGTGTGTGTGTGTGTGTGTGTGTGTGTGTGTGTGTGTGTGTGTGTGTGTGTGTGTGTGTGTGTGTGTGTGTGTGTGTGTGTGTATGCGTTTGTGTGTGTGCGTGTGTGTGTGTGCGTGCGTGCGCGTGCGTGCGTGCGTGTGTGCGTGTGTGTGTGTGTGTGTGTGTGTGTGTGTGGTGTCTGTGTGTGTGTGTGTGTGTGCGTGTGTCAGGCTCAGTTCAGGGTGTAACCGAGAGTGTAAATCAAAAGGGAGTCATTGCAGAATGAGGACCTGAAGGGTAGTCAGTCTTGTGTAACTATGGATTATTGAACCAATTACAAAACAGCTGACCCATCCATCTACAATAAGTGTGTGTTTACTGCCTTAGTGAGTAGAAAGAACAGTAGTATCAGCACGTATTATACACTACTTAGCGTGTGTCTACTTCCTTAGCGTTAGCTTCCCAAGGCTTAAGCACAGCAGGATAATAAAGACTTGTGTTAGCTTCCCGAGGCTTAAGCACAGCAGGATAATACAGACTTGTGTTAGCTTCCCAAGGCTTAAGCACAACAGGATAACATAGTACTGCAGGGAACAGATATTAAGCAAAGTTTTGTCAGTCCCAGAGGTCCGTGTGTGTGTGTGTGTGTGCCTGTGTCAGTGTGTGTGTGTGTGTGTGCCTGTGTCAGTGTGTGTGTGTGTGTGCCTATGTCAGTGTGTGTGTGTGTGTGCCTGTGTCAGTGTGTGTGTGTGTGTGCCTATGTCAGTGTGTGTGTGTGTGTGCCTGTGTCAGTGTGTGTGTGTGTGTGTGTGTGTGCCTGTGTCAGTGTGTGTGTGTGTGTGTGTGTGTGTGTGTGTGTGTGTGTGTCTGTGTCAGTGTGTGTGTGTGTGTGTGTGTGTGCCTGTGTCAGTGTGTGTGTGCCTGTGTCAGTGTGTGTGTGTGTGTGTGTGTGTGTGTGTGTGTGTGTGTGTGTGTGTGTGTGTGTGTGTGTGTGTGTGTGTGTGTGTGTGCCTGTGCCTGTGTCAGTGTGTGTGTGTGTGTGTGTGTGTGTGTCTGTGTCAGTGTGTGTGTGTGTGTGTGTGTGTGTGTGTGTGCCTGTTTCAGTGTGTGTGTGTGTGTGTGCCTGTGTCAGTGTGTGTGTGCGTGTGTGCCTGTGCCTGTGTCAGTGTGTGTGTGTGTGTGTGTGTGTGTGTGTGTGTGTGTGTGTGTGTGTGTGTGTGTGTGTGTGTGTGTGTGTGTGTGTGTGTGTGTGTGCCTGTGTCAGTGTGTGTGTGTGTGTGTGTGTGTGTGTGTGTGCCTGTTTCAGTGTGTGTGTGTGTGTGTGCCTGTGTCAGTGTGTGTGTGCGTGTGTGCCTGTGCCTGTGTCAGTGTGTGTGTGTGTGTGTGTGTGTGTGTGTGTGTGTGTGTGTGTGTGTGTGTGTGTGTGTGTGCCTGTGTCAGTGTGTGTGTGTGTGTGTGTGTGTGTGTGTGTGTGTGTGTGTGTGTGCCTGTGTCAGTGTGTGTGTGCCTGTGTCAGTGTGTGTGTGTGTGTGTGTGTGTGTGTGTGTGTGTGCCTGTGTCAGTGTGTGTGTGCCTGTGTCAGTGTGTGTGTGTGTGTGTGTGCCTGTGTCAGTGTGTGTGTGCCTGTGTCAGTGTGTGTGTGCCTGTGTCAGTGTGTGTGTGCCTGTGTCAGTGTGTGTGTGCCTGTGTCAGTGTGTGTGTGCCTGTGTCAGTGTGTGTGTGTGTGTGAGGTGTGTGTGCCTGTGTCAGTGTGTGTGTGTGTGTGTGTGTGTGTGTGTAACCTTCAGGTTCTTCCTGTATATGTTTGACTTTAAGAATAATAAACGACCTTCTATCTATAATTGAACAAAGTCTGGTGACAAATTACACCAGATAGACTGTGAATTATTAAACCAGAAGAATAATACTGGTATTTATTTTTAATACTAAGATTAAAAACAAGTCCAAAACGGTAACCAACCAGTTAACACATTGGGTGTGAGATTTATATAGGTTATACAGCTGTTAACACATTGGGTGTGAGATATATAAGGTTATACAGCTGATAACACATTGGGTGTGAGATATATATAGGTTATACAGCTGTTAACACATTGGGTGTGAGATATATAAGGTTATACAGCTGATAACACATTGGGTGTGAGATATATAAGGTTATACAGCTGATAACACATTGGGTGTGAGATATATAAGGTTATACAGCTGTTAACACATTGGGTGTGAGATATATAAGGTTATACAGCTGATAACACATTGGATGTGAGATATATAAGGTTATACAGCTGTTAACACATTGGGTGTGAGATATATAAGGTTATACAGCTGTTAACACATTGGGTGTGAGATATATAAGGTTATACAGCTGTTAACACATTGGGTGTGAGATATATAAGGTTATACAGCTGTTAACACATTGGGTGTGAGATATATAAGGTTATACAGCTGATAACACATTGGGTGTGAGATATATATAGGTTATACAGCTGTTAACACATTGGGTGTGAGATATATAAGGTTATACAGCTGTTAACACATTGGGTGTGAGATATATAAGGTTATACAGCTGATAACACATTGGGTGTGAGATATATAAGGTTATACAGCTGATAACACATTGGGTGTGAGATATATAAGGTTATACAGCTGATAACACATTGGGTGTGAGATATATAAGGTTATACAGCTGTTAACACATTGGGTGTGAGATATATAAGGTTATACAGCTGTTAACACATTGGGTGTGAGATATATAAGGTTATACAGCTGTTAACACATTGGGTGTGAGATATATAAGGTTATACAGCTGTTAACACATTGGGTGTGAGATATATAAGGTTATACAGCTGATAACACATTGGATGTGAGATATATAAGGTTATACAGCTGTTAACACATTGGATGTGAGATATATAAGGTTATACAGCTGATATATAAGGTTATACAGCTGATATATAAGGTTATACAGCTGATATATAAGGTTATACAGCTGATATATAAGGTTATACAGCTGATATATAAGGTTATACAGCTGATATATAAGGTTATACAGCTGATATATAAGGTTATACAGCTGATATATAAGGTTATACAGCTGATATATAAGGTTATACAGCTGATATATAAGGTTATACAGCTGATATATAAGGTTATACAGCTGATATATAAGGTTATACAGCTGATATATAAGGTTATACAGCTGATATATAAGGTTATACAGTAAGAATATATAATTGTATTGTTTTTGAAGTACTGCATTATTTTAGAGGCAAGAATGTTGTGTGTTGTGTGTGTGTGTGTGTGTGTCTGTGTGTGTTTGTGTCTGTGTCTGTGTCTGTGTGTGGATGTTTTAGGTAAGCGGTGGAGAGAAGTAACTAGAAGGGCAGGTTTGATGTGCACAGATGTTCAGTGTTTCAATTTTCTAGACGAGATGGAGAAATGAAGGTGTAAAAGTGTAAAAAAATGAAATAAATTATAACAACCAAAACATTACTTCATGCAGAAGTACACAACAGTTGTTGTTGTTGTTTGAAGAAAGACCTTGAGCAGCCAACACAATGAAGCTTATTTTACTTCAAACTTCTCACGATAAACTGGGTTTCTGTCCTAAATGGTGCACTATGTAGAACATAGGTGCCATTTGGGACACGGACAATGTTTTGTGGTTGTTGTAGTACTCCTCCTCTCCTCTCCTCTCCTCCTCTCCTCTCCTCTCCTCCTCTCCTCTCCTCTCCTCTCCTCCTCTCCTCTCCTCCTCTCCTCCTCTCCTCTCCTCTCCTCTCCTCCTCTCCTCTCCTCCTCTCCTCCTCTCCAATAGCCTTCCTCCTTTCCTTCCTCCTCTCCTCTCCTCCTCTTCTCCCCTCCAATAGCCTACATCCTCTCCTCCTCTCCAATAGCCTTCCTCCTCCCCTCCCCTCTCTCCTCTCCTCCTCTCCAATAGCCTTCCTCCTCTCCTCTCCTCCTTTCCGATAGTATTCCGCCTCTCCTCTCCTCCTCTCTTCCTCTCCTCCCCTCTGATAGCCTTCCTCCTCTCCTCCTCCTCTCCTCCTCTCCTCTCCTCCCTCCTCTCCTCTCCTCCTCTCATCTCCAATAGCCTTGCTCTTCTCCTCCTCTCCTCTCCGATAGCCTTCCTCCTCTCCTCTTCTCCTCCTCTCCGATAGTCTTCCTCCTCTACTCTCCTCCTCTCTTCCTCTCCTCCACTCTGATAGCCTTCCTCCTCTCCAATAGCCTTCCTCTTCTCCTCCTCTCCTCCCATCTGATAGCCTTCCGCCTCTCCTCCTCTCCTCCCTCGGCTCCTCCTCTCTGATAGCCTTCCTCCTCTCCTCCCTCTGCTCCTCCTCTCTGATAGCCTTCCTCCTCTCCAATAGCCTTCCTCTTCTCCTCCTCTCCTCCCATCTGATAGCCTTCCGCCTCTCCTCCTCTCCTCCCTCGGCTCCTCCTCTCTGATAGCCTTCCTCCTCTCCTCCCTCTGCTCCTCCTCTCTGATAGCCTTCCACCTCTCCTCCTCTCCTCCCTCCGCTCCTCCTTTCTGATAGCCTTCCTCCTCTCCTCCTACGCTCCTCCTCTCTGATAGCCTTCCACCTCTCCTCCCTCCGCTCCTCCTTTCTGATAGCCTTCCTCCTCTCCTCCTCCGCTCCTCCTCTCTGATAGCCTTCCTCTCCTCCTCTCCTCCCTCCGCTCCTCCAACCACAACACCAAACTCAATCTATACTGCTTTTTCTCTGCCTGACAAAAGGACACAAATTCAACGCCCAGGTCTTCATTCACCTTGCCTCAGACACTATAGGAAGTCTATAGGTCACATGACCAGGGACCAATCAGCGGGAGACAAACCAATGTTATCTGGAGCCCAGAGGTAGGAGTGACTCTCTATTCAGACTTCAAAAGGCAACAATGGGATTAATTAGAAGGGGGGAAAAAAAACATTAATCCCACTAAACTCCTCCCTCCTCTCTTCTCATCAGAACGGACGGGCCTGGTGTGTAGTTGCAGCAGCTCAGCCTTAGGAACTCAGCCTTAGGGACTCAGCCTTAGGGACTCAGCCTTAGGGACTCAGCCTTAGGGACTCAGCCTTAGGGACTCAGCCTTAGGGACTCAGCCTTAGGAACTCAGCCTTAGGGACTCAGCCTTAGGGACTCAGCCTTAGGGACTCAGCCTTAGGGACTCAGCCTTAGGGACTCAGCCTTAGGGACTCAGCCTTAGGGACTCAGCCTTAGGGACTCAGCCTTAGGGACTCAGCCTTAGGGACTCAGCCTTAGGGACTCAGCCTTAGGGACTCAGCCTTAGGGACTCAGCCTTAGGGACTCAGCCTTAGGGACTCAGCCTTAGGGACAAGGTCTACATCCCAAATGGAATCCTATATACTGTGTTCGACCAGAGTCCCTATTTCCTGTATAGTGCACTGCGTTCGACCAGAGGCCCTATTTCCTGTATAGTGCACTGCGTTCAACCAGAGTCCCTATTTCCTGTATAGTGCACTGCGTTCGACCAGAGTCCCTATTTCCTGTATAGTGCACTGCGTTCAACCAGAGGCCCTATTTCCTGTATAGTGCACTGCGTTCGACCAGAGGCCCTATTTCCTGTATAGTGCACTGCGTTCGACCAGAGTCCCTATTTCCTGTATAGTGCACTGCGTTCGACCAGAGTCCCTATTTCCTGTATAGTGCACTGCGTTCGACCAGAGTCCCTATTTCCTGTATAGTGCACTGCGTTCGACCAGAGGCCCTATTTCCTGTATAGTGCACTGCGTTCAACCAGAGTCCCTATTTCCTGTATAGTGCACTGCGTTCGACCAGAGGCCCTATTTCCTGTATAGTGCACTGCGTTCGACCAGAGTCCCTATTTCCTGTATAGTGCACTGCGTTCGACCAGAGTCCCTATTTCCTGTATAGTGCACTGCGTTCGACCAGAGTCCCTATTTCCTGTATAGTGCACTGCGTTCAGCCAGAGTCCCTATTTCCTGTATAGTGCACTGCGTTCGACCAGAGGCCCTATTTCCTGTATAGTGCACTGCGTTCGACCAGAGTCCCTATTTCCTGTATAGTGCACTGCGTTCGACCAGAGTCCCTATTTCCTGTATAGTGCACTGCGTTCGACCAGAGGCCCTATTTCCTGTATAGTGCACTGCGTTCGACCAGAGTCCCTATTTCCTGTATAGTGCACTGCGTTCAACCAGAGTCCCTATTTCCTGTATAGTGCACTGCGTTCGACCAGAGGCCCTATTTCCTGTATAGTGCACTGCGTTCGACCAGAGTCCCTATTTCCTGTATAGTGCACTGCGTTCGACCAGAGTCCCTATTTCCTGTATAGTGCACTGCGTTCGACCAGAGGCCCTATTTCCTGTATAGTGCACTGCGTTCGACCAGAGTCCCTATTTCCTGTATAGTGCACTGCGTTCAACCAGAGTCCCTATTTCCTGTATAGTGCACTGCGTTCAACCAGAGTCCCTATTTCCTGTATAGTGCACTGCGTTCAACCAGAGTCCCTATTTCCTGTATAGTGCACTGCGTTCAACCAGAGTCCCTATTTCCTGTATAGTGCACTGCGTTCGACCAGAGTCCCTATTTCCTGTATAGTGCACTGCGTTCGACCAGACCAGAGGCCCTATTTCCTGTATAGTGCACTGCGTTCGACCAGAGTCCCTATTTCCTGTATAGTGCACTGCGTTCGACCAGAGTCCCTATTTCCTGTATAGTGCACGGCGTTCGACCAGAGGCCCTATTTCCTGTATAGTGCACTGCGTTCGATCAGAGGCCCTATTTCCTGTATAGTGCACTGCGTTCGACCAGAGTCCCTATTTCCTGTATAGTGCACTGCGTTCAACCAGAGGCCCTATTTCCTGTATAGTGCACTGCGTTCGACCAGAGGCCCTATTTCCTGTATAGTGCACTGCGTTCGACCAGAGTCCCTATTTCCTGTATAGTGCACTGCGTTCGACCAGAGTCCCTATTTCCTGTATAGTGCACTGCGTTCGACCAGAGTCCCTATTTCCTGTATAGTGCACTGCGTTCGACCAGAGGCCCTATTTCCTGTATAGTGCACTGCGTTCGACCAGAGTCCCTATTTCCTGTATAGTGCACTGCGTTCGACCAGAGGCCCTATTTCCTGTATAGTGCACTGCGTTCGACCAGAGTCCCTATTTCCTGTATAGTGCACTGCGTTCGACCAGAGTCCCTATTTCCTGTATAGTGCACTGCGTTCGACCAGAGTCCCTATTTCCTGTATAGTGCACTGCGTTCAACCAGAGTCCCTATTTCCTGTATAGTGCACTGCGTTCGACCAGAGGCCCTATTTCCTGTATAGTGCACTGCGTTCGACCAGAGTCCCTATTTCCTGTATAGTGCACTGCGTTCGACCAGAGTCCCTATTTCCTGTATAGTGCACTGCGTTCGACCAGAGGCCCTATTTCCTGTATAGTGCACTGCGTTCGACCAGAGTCCCTATTTCCTGTATAGTGCACTGCGTTCAACCAGAGTCCCTATTTCCTGTATAGTGCACTGCGTTCGACCAGAGGCCCTATTTCCTGTATAGTGCACTGCGTTCGACCAGAGTCCCTATTTCCTGTATAGTGCACTGCGTTCGACCAGAGTCCCTATTTCCTGTATAGTGCACTGCGTTCGACCAGAGGCCCTATTTCCTGTATAGTGCACTGCGTTCGACCAGAGTCCCTATTTCCTGTATAGTGCACTGCGTTCAACCAGAGTCCCTATTTCCTGTATAGTGCACTGCGTTCAACCAGAGTCCCTATTTCCTGTATAGTGCACTGCGTTCAACCAGAGTCCCTATTTCCTGTATAGTGCACTGCGTTCAACCAGAGTCCCTATTTCCTGTATAGTGCACTGCGTTCGACCAGAGTCCCTATTTCCTGTATAGTGCACTGCGTTCGACCAGACCAGAGGCCCTATTTCCTGTATAGTGCACTGCGTTCGACCAGAGTCCCTATTTCCTGTATAGTGCACTGCGTTCGACCAGAGTCCCTATTTCCTGTATAGTGCACGGCGTTCGACCAGAGGCCCTATTTCCTGTATAGTGCACTGCGTTCGATCAGAGGCCCTATTTCCTGTATAGTGCACTGCGTTCGACCAGAGGCCCTAATTCATGTATAGTGCACTGCGTTCAACCAGAGTCCCTATTTCCTGTATAGTGCACTAAGTTCAACCAGAGTCCCGATTTCCTGTATAGTGCACTGCGTTCGACCAGAGGCCCTATTTCCTGTATAGTGCACTGCGTTCGACCAGAGTCCCTATTTCCTGTATAGTGCACTGCGTTCAATCAGAGTCCCTATTTCCTGTATAGTGCACTGCGTTCGACCAGAGGCCCTATTTCCTGTATAGTGCACTGCGTTCAACCAGAGTCCCTATTTCCTGTATAGTGCACTGCGTTCGACCAGAGTCCCTATTTCCTGTATAGTGCACTGCGTTCAACCAGAGGCCCTATTTCCTGTATAGTGCACTGCGTTCGACCAGAGGCCCTATTTCCTGTATAGTGCACTGCGTTCGACCAGAGTCCCTATTTCCTGTATAGTGCACTGCGTTCGACCAGAGTCCCTATTTCCTGTATAGTGCACTGCGTTCGACCAGAGTCCCTATTTCCTGTATAGTGCACTGCGTTCGACCAGAGGCCCTATTTCCTGTATAGTGCACTGCGTTCAACCAGAGTCCCTATTTCCTGTATAGTGCACTGCGTTCGACCAGAGGCCCTATTACCTGTATAGTGCACTGCGTTCGACCAGAGTCCCTATTTCCTGTATAGTGCACTGCGTTCGACCAGAGTCCCTATTTCCTGTATAGTGCACTGCGTTCGACCAGAGTCCCTATTTCCTGTATAGTGCACTGCGTTCAACCAGAGTCCCTATTTCCTGTATAGTGCACTGCGTTCGACCAGAGGCCCTATTTCCTGTATAGTGCACTGCGTTCGACCAGAGTCCCTATTTCCTGTATAGTGCACTGCGTTCGACCAGAGTCCCTATTTCCTGTATAGTGCACTGCGTTCGACCAGAGGCCCTATTTCCTGTATAGTGCACTGCGTTCGACCAGAGTCCCTATTTCCTGTATAGTGCACTGCGTTCAACCAGAGTCCCTATTTCCTGTATAGTGCACTGCGTTCGACCAGAGGCCCTATTTCCTGTATAGTGCACTGCGTTCGACCAGAGTCCCTATTTCCTGTATAGTGCACTGCGTTCGACCAGAGTCCCTATTTCCTGTATAGTGCACTGCGTTCGACCAGAGGCCCTATTTCCTGTATAGTGCACTGCGTTCGACCAGAGTCCCTATTTCCTGTATAGTGCACTGCGTTCAACCAGAGTCCCTATTTCCTGTATAGTGCACTGCGTTCAACCAGAGTCCCTATTTCCTGTATAGTGCACTGCGTTCAACCAGAGTCCCTATTTCCTGTATAGTGCACTGCGTTCAACCAGAGTCCCTATTTCCTGTATAGTGCACTGCGTTCGACCAGAGTCCCTATTTCCTGTATAGTGCACTGCGTTCGACCAGACCAGAGGCCCTATTTCCTGTATAGTGCACTGCGTTCGACCAGAGTCCCTATTTCCTGTATAGTGCACTGCGTTCGACCAGAGTCCCTATTTCCTGTATAGTGCACGGCGTTCGACCAGAGGCCCTATTTCCTGTATAGTGCACTGCGTTCGATCAGAGGCCCTATTTCCTGTATAGTGCACTGCGTTCGACCAGAGGCCCTAATTCATGTATAGTGCACTGCGTTCAACCAGAGTCCCTATTTCCTGTATAGTGCACTAAGTTCAACCAGAGTCCCGATTTCCTGTATAGTGCACTGCGTTCGACCAGAGGCCCTATTTCCTGTATAGTGCACTGCGTTCGACCAGAGTCCCTATTTCCTGTATAGTGCACTGCGTTCAATCAGAGTCCCTATTTCCTGTATAGTGCACTGCGTTCAACCAGAGTCCCTATTTCCTGTATAGTGCACTGCGTTCGACCAGAGTCCCTATTTCCTGTATAGTGCACTGCTTTCAACCAGAGTCCCTATTTCCTGTGTATAGTGCACTGCGTTCAACCAGAGTCCCTATTTCCTGTATAGTGCACTGCTTTCAACCAGAGTCCCTATTTCCTGTATAGTGCAATGAAACTCAGTGTTGTTGTTGAGCGCAGAGGTCCCTCAGTTTATCTGCTCCTTCTCTCTGAGTCAGAGGTTCCCGGGAGGAACTGAAATTATACTGGAGGGTTGGAATCAGCATTACACTCATTGTGGTTAGCGCCTCCCCTTCCCCTGTTTTAAATAGCATCATACAGCCAACCAGAATGGTAAATATGAAACCATACATGATGAGTCTACACTGCCATGTGGCCTAGTCGGCCAGCGCAGATGGAGAGGATTCAGAGATGGAGGCTTGGGGTTGGCAAGGTAAAATAAATGAACGTCATGTAGGTCAGTTTAGATACAGTCAACAGATGGGTAGTGAGGGTCAGTTTAGATACAGTCAACAGATGGGTGGTGAGGGTCAGTGTAGATACAGTCAACAGATGGGTGGTGAGGGTCAGTGTAGATACAGTCAACAGATGGGTAGTGAGGGTCAGTGTAGATACAGTCAACAGATGGGTAGTGAGGGTCAGTTTAGATACAGTCAACAGATGGGTGGTGAGGGTCAGTGTAGATACAGTCAACAGATGGGTGGTGAGGGTCAGTGTAGATACAGTCAACAGATGGGTGGTGAGGGTCAGTGTAGATACAGTCAACAGATGGGTAGTGAGGGTCAGTGTAGATACAGTCAACAGATGGGTGGTGAGGGTCAGTGTAGATACAGTCAACAGATGGGTGGTGAGGGTCAGTGTAGATACAGTCAACAGATGGGTAGTGAGGGTCAGTGTAGATACAGTCAACAGATGGGTGGTGAGGGTCAGTGTAGATACAGTCAACAGATGGGTGGTGAGGGTCAGTGTAGATACAGTCAACAGATGGGTAGTGAGGGTCAGTTTAGATACAGTCAACAGATGGGTGGTGAGGGTCAGTGTAGATACAGTCAACAGATCGGTGGTGAGGGTCAGTGTAGATACAGTCAACAGATGGGTAGTGAGGGTCAGTGTAGATACAGTCAACAGATGGGTGGTGAGGGTCAGTGTAGATACAGTCAACAGATGGGTGGTGAGGGTCAGTGTAGATACAGTCAACAGATGGGTAGTGAGGGTCAGTGTAGATACAGTCAACAGATGGGTGGTGAGGGTCAGTGTAGATACAGTCAACAGATGGGTGGTGAGGGTCAGTGTAGATACAGTCAACAGATGGGTGGTGAGGGTCAGTGTAGATACAGTCAACAGATGGGTGGTGAGGGTCAGTGTAGATACAGTCAACAGATGGGTGGTGAGGGTCAGTGTAGATACAGTCAACAGATGGGTAGTGAGTGTCAGTGTAGATACAGTCAACAGATGGGTGGTGAGGGTCAGTGTAGATACAGTCAACAGATGGGTGGTGAGGGTCAGTGTAGATACAGTCAACAGATGGGTGGTGAGGGTCATTGGAGGGCAGCGGGAGGGTATAGACTCACTGGAGTTTGTGTGTGTGTCACGAGCGGGGTGTGAACCGCAGGAGGAACAACGCCTTAACCAAGACTAAATTCCCTTTTGGGCCGAGGGTTGACACTGATTATGTCGTAGGCAGGGCTATCTATCACAAGACCACGAGCAACCATGTAGCCGACTCATTCATGTCCTCTACATGTTCTTCAACTAGAGTTAACAACTCAGCCCAAGCTGATTCTGAGAGAATAGAACCAATCCTTCAACATGTTCACAGGACACATCTCTGATTCTGAGAGAATAGAACCAATCCTTCAACATGTTCACAGGACACATCTCTGATTCTGAGAGAATAGAACCAATCCTTCAACATGTTCACAGGACACATCTCTGATTCTGAGAGAATAGAACCAATCCTTCAACATGTTCACAGGACACATCTCTGATTCTGAGAGAATAGAACCAATCCTTCAACATGTTCACAATACACATATCTGATTCTGAGAGAACAGAACCAATCTTTTAACATGTTCACAGGACACATCTCTGATTCTGAGAGAATAGAACCAATCCTTCAACATGTTCACAGGACACATCTCTGATTCTGAGAGAACAGAACCAATCTTTCAACATGTTCACAATACACATATCTGATTCTGAGAGAACAGAACCAATCTTTCAACATGTTCACAGGACACATCTCTGATTCTGAGAGAATAGAACCAATCCTTCAACATGTTCACAGGACACATCTCTGATTCTGAGAGAATAGAACCAATCCTTCAACATGTTCACAGGACACATCTCTGATTCTGAGAGAATAGAACCAATCCTTCAACATGTTCACAGGACACATCTCTGATTCTGAGAGAATAGAACCAATCCTTCAACATGTTCACAGGACACATCTCTGATTCTGAGAGAATAGAACCAATCCTTCAACATGTTCACAGGACACATCTCTGATTCTGAGAGAACAGAACCAATCTTTCAACATGTTCACAATACACATATCTGATTCTGAGAGAACAGAACCAATCTTTCAACATGTTCACAGGACACATCTCTGATTCTGAGAGAATAGAACCAATCCTTCAACATGTTCACAGGACACATCTCTGATTCTGAGAGAATAGAACCAATCCTTCAACATGTTCACAGTACACATCTCTGAATCTGAGATAATAGAACAATTCCTCCCCTCTTACAGACCAGGACTGGTGTGATTTGACAGTTGATGAGTGAATCGGCTTAAAAGTCATAGTTACCACAGACAGAAAATACTGAGAGGAGAAAGTTGTAAGACATGTTCAGAGGAGTCACTACAGACCCTGGTTCCAATCCAGGCTGTATCACAACCAGCCGTGATTGGGAGTCCCGTAGGGCGGCGAAAAATTGGCCCCAGCTTCGTCCGGGTTCGGCCGGTGTAGGCCGTCATTGTAAATACGAATTTGTTCTTAACTGACTTGCCTACTTAAATAAAGGTTGAATTAAAATAAGGAATAAACTGGAGGGACATTTCACACTCCTTTGCTTCCCTACAGTGGATGGAGAAGACTGTTCCCTGTGTAAACCCGTCTGTCAATCCCATAATGCATCCTGCTATACCTGCCCACCACCTGATGGGAGGCCAGTAGGTAAGTGCACTTAGCGATAGGACCCCCGGGTAACTGTAAAGCCTTTCGTGACAACTCAACTTTCGTGACAACACAACAATAACATGGGACCCATTGGTTCTGTTGTACAGGGCTAACTAAATCAGTATAACATGGGACCCATTGGTTCTGTTGTACAGGGCTAACTAAATCAGTAGAACATGGACCCATTGCTTCTGTTGTACAGGGCTAACTAAATCAGTAGAACATGGACCCATTGGTTCTGTTGTACAGGGCTAACTAAATCAGTATAATTATTTTTTTACAATGAAGAAATTCCCCAACCAAACACTAACCTGGACGACGCTGGGCCAATTGTGTGCCGCCCTATGGGACTCCCAATCACGGCTGGTTGTGATACAGCCTGGAATCGAACCAGGGTCTGTAGTGACGCCTCTAGCACTGAGATGCAGTGCCTTTAGACCGCTGTAATACAGCCTGGAATCAAACTAGGGTCTGTAGTGACGCCTCTAGCACTGAGATGCAGTGCCTTTAGACCGCTGTAATACAGCCTGGAATCGAACAAGGGTCTGTAGTGACGCCTCTAGCACTGAGATGCAGTGCCTTTAGACCGCTGTAACACAGCCTGGAATCGAACCAGGGTCTGTAGTGACGCCTCTAGCACTGAGATGCAGTGTCTTTAGACCGCTGTAATACACTCTGGAATCGAACCAGGGTCTGTAGTGACGCCTCTAGCACTGAGATGCAGTGCCTTTAGACCGCTGTAATACAGCCTGGAATCGAACAAGGGTCTGTAGTGACGCCTCTAGCACTGAGATGCAGTGCCTTTAGACCGCTGTAATAAAGCCTGGAATCGAACCAGGGTCTGTAGTGACGCCTCTAGCACTGAGATGCAGTGCCTTTAGACCGCTGTAATACAGCCTGGAATCGAACCAGGGTCTGTAGTGACGCCTCTAGCACTGAGATGCAGTGCCTTTAGACCGCTGCGCCACTCGGGAGCCCAAAAGGTCCTCCTGTACTTTAAAATAGGATGGTTAAAGGCAAGGTTTTGACCTCACTACCATGAGACAGCCATATTTTCCTCATTGGAAAAGATAAACGGTTGAGTTTGATATCATTGGAAAGCTTACAAACTATTATAGAATTTGTATGGTGTATCAATACACACCAGTCAATACAAAGATAAAGGCGTCCTTCTTAACTCAGTTGCCGAAGAGAAAGGAAACTACTAAAGTGCTTTATCTTGGAAAGTTGGCTGCTGACATGCACCATGTTGTGGGGATTGTATTAAAAGTGGACTAATGGGAAAAAACACAATACTATGGCTTCCGAGATCCGAGGGTAATATTCCTTTATAAAATCGAGTCTGCAGTAGAGGAAAGATCTCACTGTCTGGCCAACGGGCTGCAGTAGAGGAAATATCTCACTGTCAGGCCCACGGGCTGCAGTAGAGGAAACATCTCACTGTCTGGCCAACGGGCTGCAGTTGAGGAAACATCTCACTGTCTGGCCCACGGGCTGCAGTAGAGGAAACACCTTATTGTCTGGACCACGGGCTGCAGTAGAGGAAACATCTCACTGTCTGGCCAACGGGCTGCAGTAGAGGAAACATCTCACTGTCTGGCCAACGGGCTGCAGTAGAGGAAACATATCACTGTCTGGCCAACGGGCTGCAGTAGAGGAAACATCTCACTGTCTGGTCAACGGGCTGCAGTAGAGGAAACATCTCACTGTCTGGCCAACGGGCTGCAGTAGAGGAAACATCTCACTGTCTGGCCAACGGGCTGCAGTAGAGGAAACATCTCACTGTCTGGCCAACGGGCTGCAGTAGAGGAAACATCTCACTGTCTGGCCAACGGGCTGCAGTAGAGGAAACATCTCACTGTCTGGCCAACGGGCTGCAGTAGAGGAAACATCTCACTGTCAGGCCAACGGGCTGCAGTAGAGGAAACATCTCAAATCAAATCAAATCAAATCAAATCAAAATCAAATCAAATCAAATCAAATTTTATTTGTCACATACACATGGTTAGCAGATGTTAATGCGAGTGTAGCGAAATGCTTGTGCTTCTAGTTCCGACAATGCAGTAATAACAAGTAATCTAACTAACAATTCCAAAACTACTGTCTTGTACACAGTGTAAGGGGATAAAGAATATGTACATAAGGATATATGAATGAGTGATGGTACAGAGCAGCATAGGCAAGGTACAGTAGATGGTATCGGGTACAGTATGTACAAATGAGATGAGTATGTAAACAAAGTGGCATAGTATAGTATAAAGTGGCTAGTGATACATGTATTACATAAGGATACCGTCGATGATATAGAGTACAGTATATACGTATGCATATGAGATGAATAATGTAGGGTAAGTAACATTTATATAAGGTAGCATAGTTTAAAGTGGCTAGTGATATATTTACATCATTTCCCATCAATTCCCATTATTAAAGTGGCTGGAGTTGAGTCAGTGTCAGTGTGTTGGCAGCAGCCACTCAGTGTTAGTGGTGGCTGTTTAACAGTCTGATGGCCTTGAGATAGAAGCTGTTTTTCAGTCTCTCGGTCCCAGCTTTGATGCACCTGTACTGACCTCGCCTTCTGGATGATAGCGGGGTGAACAGGCAGTGGCTCGGGTGGTTGATGTCCTTGATGATCTTTATGGCCTTCCTGTGACATCGGGTGGTGTAGGTGTCCTGGAGGGCAGGTAGTTTGCCCCCGGTGATGCGTTGTGCAGACCTCACTACCCTCTGGAGAGCCTTACGGTTGAGGGCGGTGCAGTTGCCATACCAGGCGGTGATACAGCCCGCCAGGATGCTCTCGATTGTGCATCTGTAGAAGTTTGTGAGTGCTTTTGGTGACAAGCCGAATTTCTTCAGCCTCCTGAGGTTGAAGAGGCGCTGCTGCGCCTTCTTCACGATGCTGTCTGTGTGAGTGGACCAATTCAGTTTGTCTGTGATGTGTATGCCGAGGAACTTAAAACTTGCTACCCTCTCCACTACTGTTCCATCGATGTGGATAGGGGGGTGTTCCCTCTGCTGTTTCCTGAAGTCCACAATCATCTCCTTAGTTTTGTTGACGTTGAGTGTGAGGTTGTTTTCCTGACACCACACTCCGAGGGCCCTCACCTCCTCCCTGTAGGCCGTCTCATCGTTGTTGGTAATCAAGCCTACCACTGTTGTGTCGTCCGCAAACTTGATGATTGAGTTGGAGGCGTGCGTGGCCACGCAGTCGTGGGTGAACAGGGAGTACAGGAGAGGGCTCAGAACGCAACCTTGTGGGGCCCCAGTGTTGAGGATCAGCGGGGAGGAGATGTTGTTGCCTACCCTCACCACCTGGGGGCGGCCCGTCAGGAAGTCCAGTACCCAGTTGCACAGGGCGGGGTCGAGACCCAGGGTCTCGAGCTTGATGACGAGCTTGGAGGGTACTATGGTGTTGAATGCCGAGCTGTAGTCGATGAACAGCATTCTCACATAGGTATTCCTCTTGTCCAGATGGGTTAGGGCAGTGTGCAGTGTGGTTGAGATTGCATCGTCTGTGGACCTATTTGGGCGGTAAGCAAATTGGAGTGGGTCTAGGGTGTCAGGTAGGGTGGAGGTGATATGGTCCTTGACTAGTCTCTCAAAGCACTTCATGATGACGGATGTGAGTGCTACGGGGCGGTAGTCATTTAGCTCAGTTACCTTAGCTTTCTTGGGAACAGGAACAATGGTGGCCCTCTTGAAGCATGTGGGAACAGCAGACTGGTATAGGGATTGATTGAATATGTCCGTAAACACACCGGCCAGCTGGTCTGCGCATGCTCTGAGGGCGCGGCTGGGGATGCCATCTGGGCCTGCAGCCTTGCGAGGGTTAACACGTTTAAATGTCTTACTCACCTCGGCTGCAGTGAAGGAGAGACCGCATGTTTTCGTTGCAGGCCGTGTCAGTGGCACTGTATTGTCCTCAAAGCGGGCAAAAAAGTTATTTAGTCTGCCTGGGAGCAAGACATCCTGGTCCGTGACTGGGCTGGGTTTCTTCCTGTAGTCCGTGATTGACTGTAGACCCTGCCACATGCCTCTTGTGTCTGAGCCGTTGAATTGAGATTCTACTTTGTCTCTGTACTGGCGCTTAGCTTGTTTGATAGCCTTGCGGAGGGAATAGCTGCACTGTTTGTATTCGGTCATGTTACCAGACACCTTGCCCTGATTAAAAGCAGTGGTTCGCGCTTTCAGTTTCACACGAATGCTGCCATCAATCCACGGTTTCTGGTTAGGGAATGTTTTAATCGTTGCTATGGGAACGACATCTTCAACGCACGTTCTAATGAACTCGCACACCGAATCAGCGTATTCGTCAATGTTGTTATCTGACGCAATACGAAACATGTCCCAGTCCACGTGGTGGAAGCAGTCTTGGAGTGTGGAGTCAGCTTGGTCGGACCAGCGTTGGACAGACCTCAGCGTGGGAGCCTCTTGTTTTAGTTTCTGTCTGTAGGCAGGGATCAACAAAATGGAGTCGTGGTCAGCTTTTCCGAAAGGGGGGCGGGGCAGGGCCTTATATGCGTCGCGGAAGTTAGAGTAACAATGGTCCAAGGTCTTTCCTCCCCTGGTTGCGCAATCGATATGCTGATAAAATTTGGGGAGTCTTGTTTTCAGATTAGCCTTGTTAAAATCCCCAGCTACAATGAATGCAGCCTCCGGATAAATTGTTTCCAGTTTGCAGAGAGTTAAATAAAGTTCGTTCAGAGCCATCGATGTGTCTGCTTGGGGGGGGATATATACGGCTGTGATTATAATCGAAGAGAATTCTCTTGGTAGATAATGCGGTCTACATTTGATTGTGAGGAATTCTAAATCAGGTGAACAGAAGGATTTGAGTTCCTGTATGTTTCTTTCATCGCACCATGTCACGTTAGTCATAAGGCATACGCCCCCGCCCCTCTTTTTACCAGAAAGATGTTTTTTCCTGTCTGCGCGATGCGTGGAGAAACCTGTTGGCTGCACCGCTTCGGATAGCGTCTCTCCAGTAAGCCACGTTTCCGTGAAGCAAAGAACGTTACAGTCTCTGATGTCCCTCTGGAATGCTACCCTTGCTCGGATTTCATCAACCTTGTTGTCAAGAGACTGGACATTGGCAAGAAGAATGCTAGGGAGTGGTGCGCGCTGTGCCCGTCTCCGGAGTCTGACCAGAAGACCGCCTCGTTTCCCTCTCTTTCGGAGTCGTTTTTTTGGGTCGCTGCATAGGATCCACTCCGTTGTCCTGTTTGTAAGGCAGAACACAGGATCCGCGTCGCGAAAAACATATTCTTGGTCGTACTGATGGTGAGTTGATGCTGATCTTATATTCAGTAGAAACATCTCACTGTCTGGCCAACGGGCTGCAGTAGAGGAAACATCTCACTGTCTGGCCAACGGGCTGCAGTAGAGGAAACATCTCACTGTCTGGCCCACGGGCTGCAGTAGAGGAAACATCTCACTGTCTGGCCAACGGGCTGCAGTAGAGGAAACATCTCACTGTCTGGCCAACGGGCTGCAGTAGAGGAAACATCTCACTGTCTGGCCAACGGGCTGCAGTAGAGGAAACATCTCACTGTCTGGCCAACGGGCTGCAGTAGAGGAAAGATCTCACTGTCTGGCCAACGGGCTGCAGTAGAGGAAATATCTCACTGTCTGGCCCACGGCTGCAGTAGAGGAAACATCTCACTGTCTGGCCAACGGGCTGCAGTAGAGGAAAGATCTCACTGTCTGGCCCACGGCTGCAGTAGAGGAAACATCTCACTGTCTGGCCAACGGGCTGCAGTAGAGGAAACATCTCACTGTCTGGCCCACGGCTGCATTAGAGGAAACATCTCACTGTCTGGCCCACGGGCTGCAGTAGAGGAAACATCTCACTGTCTGGCCCACGGCTGCATTAGAGGAAACATCTCACTGTCTGGCCCACGGGCTGCAGTAGAGGAAACATCTCACTGTCTGGCCCACGGGCTGCAGTAGAGGAAACATCTCACTGTCTGGCCAACGGGCTGCAGTAGAGGAAACATCTCATTGTCTGGCCCACGGGCTGCAGTAGAGGAAACATCTCACTGTCTGGCCCACGGGCTGCAGTAGAGGAAACATCTCACTGTCTGGCCCACGGGCTGCAGTAGAGGAAACATCTCACTGTCTGGCCAACGGGCTGCAGTAGAGGAAACATCTCACTGTCTGGCCCACGGGCTGCAGTAGAGGAAAGATCTCACTGTCTGGCCAACGGGCTGCAGTAGAGGAAACATCTCACTGTCTGGCCAACGGCTGCAGTAGAGGAAACATCTCACTGTCTGGCCAACGGCTACAGTAGAGGAAACATCTCACTGTCTGGCCCATGGCTGCTATTGTTTCTGTTTTGTTGACGAAGCGGAGGAGGGGAGCTATAGCGTGTGCCATGATGTCAGAGGGAATACACTGTTCCATAGCGTGTGTTATGATGTCAGAGGGAAAACACTGTTCTGTAGCGTGTGTCATGATGTCAGAGGGAATACACTGTTCCATAGCGTGTGTTATGATGTCAGAGGGAAAACGCTGTTCATCCCTCCCATTCATCCCTCCCATTCGTTCTCCCATTCATCCTCCCATTCATCCCTCCCATTCATCCCTCCCATTCATCCTCCCATTCTTCCTCCCATTCTTCCTCCCATTCATCCCTCCCAATCATCCTCCCATTCATCCCTCCCATTCATCCTCCCATTCATCCTCCCATTCATCCCTCCATTCATCCCTCCATTCATCCCTCCCATTCATCCTCCCATTCATCCTCCCATTCATCCCTCCCATTCACCTCCCATTCATCCTCCCATTCATCCTCCCATTCATCCCTCCCATTCATCCTCCCATTCATCACTCCCATTCATCACTCCCATTCACCTCCCATTCATCCTCCCATTCATCCTCGCATTCATCCTCCCATTCATCCTCCCATTCATCCTCCCATTCATCCCTCCCATTCATCCTCCCATTCATCCTCTCATTCATCCTCCCATTCATCCTCCCATTCATCCTCTCATTCATCCTCCCATTCATCCCTCCCATTCATCCTCCCATTCATCCTCCCATTCATCCTCCCATTCACCCTCCCATTCTTCCCCCCCATTCATCCCTCCCATTCACCCTCCCATTCATCCTCCCATTCATCCCTCCCATTCATCCTCCCATTCATCCTCCCATTCATCCTCCCATTCACCCTCCCATTCATCCCCCCCATTCATCCCTCCCATTCACCCTCCCATTCATCCTCCCATTCATCCTCCCATTCATCCCTCCCATTCATCCTCCCATTCATCCTCCCATTCATCCCTCCCATTCATCCTCCCATTCATCCTCCCATTCACCCTCCCATTCATCCCCCCCATTCATCCCTCCCATTCACCCTCCCATTCACCCTCCCATTCATCCTCCCATTCATCCTCCCATTCATCCCTCCCATTCATCCTCCCATTCATCCTCCCATTCATCCCTCCCATTCATCCCTCCCATTCACCCTCCCATTCATCCTCCCATTCATCCTCCCATTCATCCCTCCCATTCATCCTCCCATTCATCCTCCCATTAATCCTCCCATTCATCCCTCCCATTCATCCCTCCCATTCATCCCTCCCATTCATCCTCCCATTCATCCTCCCATTAATCCTCCCATTCATCCCTCCCATTCATCATTGTATTATAAATTCCCCATTTTTCTAAAGATTTAACGCGTATATTTGTCAATGGAAATATTACTCAATTCATAATGCGACCGAGTAGCAATGACCATAAATAATAACAAACATTGGACAGACGCGGCGCTGTAAATTACAGACACGCATGCACACACACGGCTATAAAGCACAGTCCTGTCCCACACGTTTCCATTAGAACCTTCTCCAGCCGCAGTGCAGAGAGAGACTATGGATCTGTCTATTACCACAGTGATCTATGGAGCTGCCCTGGGAGAGTGAGAGTGTGTGTGTGTGTGTGTCTCCGTCTACAAGAACAGTGATGTATAGAGCTGCCCTCTGAGCCCTAACCGTTCAATTAGGTGCTCTGTGAGGCCGGACTGTCAGTGTGTGTGTGTGTGTGTGTGTGTGTGTGTGTGTGTGTGTGTGTGCGTGTGTGTGTGTGTGTGTGTGAACGACCAGCAGAGAGCCAGACAAGATCAAGAGGCGCTTCCTCAAACATCAATCTACTTTGACTGGGGATGGAGAGAGGGGGAGAGGGTGGTGGGATGGAGGGGAAGATGGTGGAGGGATGGAGGGGAAGAGGGTGGAGGGATGGAGGGGAAGAGGGTGGAGGGATAAAGGGGAAGAGGGTGGAGGGATGGAGGGGGAGAGGGTGGTGGGGGAGAGGGTGGAGGGATGGAGGGGGAGAGGGTGGTGGGATGGAGGGGGAGAGGGTGGTGGGGGAGAGGGTGGAGGGATGGAGGGGAAGAGGGTGGAGGGATGGAGGGGGAGAGGGTGGAGGGGAAGAGGGTGGAGGGGAAGAGGGTGGAGGGATGGAGGGGGAGAGTGTGGAGGGATAGAGGGTGAAGGGATGGAGGGATGATGGAGGGGGAGAGGGTGGTGGGATGGAGGGAGGATGTAGGAGGAGAGGGTGGAGGGATGGATGGGGAGAGGGTGGAGGGATGGATGGGGAAAGGGTGGAGGCATGGAGGGGGAGAGGGTGGAGGGGGAGAGGGTGGTTGGAGGGAGGGAGGGAGGTCGTGCGGGAGGGAGAGTGGTGGGGTGGAGGGGGAGATGAGAGGGTGGTAGGATAGAGAGGGAGAAGGAGGTGGGATGGAGGGAGGGTGGGAGGGAGGGAGGGGGAGAGGATGGTGGGATGGAGGGAGGGGGAGAGGATGGAGGGAGGGGGAGAGAGTGGTGGGATGGAGGAGGAGAGAAGAGGGTGGTAGGATGGAGAGGGAGAAGTAGGTGGGATGGAGGGAGGGAGGGAGGGAGGGAGGGAGGGAGGGAGGGAGGGAGGGAGGGAGGGAGGGAGGGAGGATGGAGGAGGAGAGGAGAGGGTGGTAGGATGGAGAGGGAGAAGTAGGTGGGAGGGAGGGAGGGAGGGAGGGAGGGAGGGAGGGAGGGAGGGAGGGAGGGAGGGAGGGAGGGAGGGAGGGAGGATGGAGGAGGAGAGGAGAGGGTGGTAGGATGGAGAGGGAAAAGGAGGGAGGGAGGGAGGGAGGGAGGGAGGGAGGGAGGGAGGGAGGGAGGGAGGGAGGGAGGGAGGGAGGGAGGATGGAGGACGAGAGGAGAGGGTGGTAGGATGGAGAGGGAAAAGGAGGTGGGAGGGAGGGAGGGAGGGAGGGAGGGAGGGAGGGAGGGAGGGAGGGAGGGAGGGAGGGAGGGAGGGAGGGAGGGAGGATGCTGGGATGGAGGGAGGGGGAGATGATGGAGGGAGGGGGAGAGGATGGTGGGATGGAGGGAGGGGGAGAGGATGGTGGGATGGAGGGAGGGGAGAAGGTGGTGGGATGGAGGGGGGGTGGGAGGGAGGGAGGGGGAGAGGATGGTGGGATGGAGGGAGGGGGAGAGGATGGAGGGAGGGGGAGAGAGTGGTGGGATGGAGGAGGAGAGGAGAGGGTGGTAGGATGGAGAGGGAGAAGTAGGTGGGATGGAGGGAGGGAGGGAGGGAGGGAGGGAGGGAGGGAGGGAGGGAGGGAGGGAGGGAGGGAGGGAGGGAGGGAGGGAGGGAGGGAGGATGGAGGAGGAGAGGAGAGGGTGGTAGGATGGAGAGGGAAAAGGAGGTGGGAGGGAGGGAGGGAGGGAGGGAGGGAGGGAGGGAGGGAGGGAGGGAGGGAGGGAGGGAGGGAGGGAGGATGGAGGACGAGAGGAGAGGGTGGTAGGATGGAGAGGGAGGGAGGGAGGGAGGGAGGGAGGGAGGGAGGGAGGGAGGGAGGGAGGGAGGGAGGGAGGGAGGGAGGATGCTGGGATGGAGGGAGGGGGAGATGATGGAGGGAGGGGGAGAGGATGGTGGGATGGAGGGAGGGTGGTGGGGTGGAGGGGGAGAAGATGGTGGGATGGAGGGAGGGGGTAAGGGGGCAAGGGGGAGAGGGTGATGGGAGGGAGGGAGGGTGTGTGTGTCTGTGTGAGAGCGAGAGAGAGAGAGAGAGAGCTACAGCGCCAGGCCCCGCTATGAAGGCTAACCAGGTAGCGACCATCCATCCCCATCAGCCTATCACACAGCCCCAAAATGAGAAGCAGGAAAACGACCTTCACCAAGGGGGTCAGGGCCTTGGTTACGGCCCTGGTTACGACACACTGCCGGGAGGGAGGAAAATCTAATTTCCATCAGCATTTCACTTCTCTGGACAGGAAATAGAATTAGAAAGTGCTGAGGCTGTGGGTTTGTTTCCTACTCTAAGTAGAGCTGGACCTGTGTCCCAAATGACACTCTATTCCCTATATAGTGCACTATTTTTGACCAGGTCTCTGTGTAGAGAATAGAGTGTCATTGGGGAGGCAGCCTTGTGTTCTTGTAGTAAGGTATTCATAGAGTATTTAGCAGGGTTAATGTTGTGAGAAGGGCAATTTGTATCATTAAGGGTCTTCATACGGTTTGTGTACATATAAGGCATCCCTGCTAATGCCTGCGTTAAAGTGACAATGTTAGTACCCATAACACCAGATGTTCTCTGTTGCTGTTGAAGTAGACAGCCGTCTAGATTGACAACAGACAGCCGTCATAACGTCAACACAATACACAAACAATAACAGAACTCTTGGTTAAAAGTAAGATTCATTAAATGATTGAGATCGCCTCCTTCAAAAACCTGACAAGTTCAGTGTTGTTTTGGTTAGGAGAAAGTTACCATGCATAGATCTCAATTCATAACGGTACCAACATCTCTATTTATGTAACTGTGTGAGGTAGGACTCAACATCATACTTGGTTCTGACCTTGAGTGGGGTTATGGGTTATGGGTTATGAGTTACGGGTTATGGGTTATGGGTTATGGGTTATGAGTTACGGGTTATGGGTTATGAGTTACGGGTTATGGGTTATGGGTTATAGGTTATGGGTTACGGGTTATGGGTTATGGGTTGCGGGTTATGGGTTATTGATTATGGGTTACGGGTTATGGGTTATGGGTTACGGGTTATAGGTTATGGGTTACGGGATACGGGTTACGGGGTATGGGTTACGGGTTATTGGTTATGGGTTACGGGTTACGGGTTATGGGTTACGGGGTACGGGTTACGGGGTATGGGGTACGTGGTACGGATTACGGGGTATGGGTTACAGGTACGGGTTACAGGTACGGTTTACGGGTTACGTGGTACGAGCTACCGGTTATGGGGTACGGGGTACAGGTTAGGGGTGCGGGTAACGTGGTATGGACTACCGGTTATGGGGTACGGGTAATGTGGTACGGCCTACCGGTTATGGGGTACGGGGTACAGGTTAGGGGTACGGGTAATGTGGTATGGACTACTGGTAATGGGGTACGGGTAATGTGGTACGGCCTACCGGTTATGGGGTACGGGGTACAGGTTAGGGGTACGGGTAATGTGGTATGGACTACTGGTAATGGGGTACGGGTAATGTGGTACGGCCTACCGGTTATGGGGTACGGGTAATGTGGTACGGCCTACCGGTTATGGGGTACGGGTAATGTGGTACAGACTACCGGTTATGGGGTACGGGTAACGTGGTATGGTCTACCAGTTATGGGGTACGGGGTACAGGTTACGTGTGTGTGTGTTTAGTATATAACTTTCTTCAGGACTCACCAGCACACTTGGTCCTGGCCCTGAGAGGAGGCCCGGGGGCCCCAGTCCCTCCATCCAGGGGCCTGGTCAACAGCACACTGATCTCATAGTCTGTGTCTGGTGTCAGGTGACCAATCTTATGGGTGGTCTTGTCCACAGGCTGCAGGTCATACATGGTCCCTGACACGGTACGGTACTCCACCTGGGTTAAGGTTGGAAGTTAGTTACCGTATATATACACACCAGGGCTACTGAATCCAGGTGCTGAGGACAACAAAGAGGTTCACAGTTCTACTTATTACCACCATGGCGCTAATACACTTTTGATTTAACTAAGTCACTCATCATCAAGTATTTAATAAATGGAATTCATGCAAAAACTAAAAAAACAAAATGGCGTAAAAAAACAAAATGGCGTAAAAAAACAAAATGGCGTAAAAAAACAAAATGGCGTAAAAAAACAAAATGGCGTCCCTTATGGTTCCCCAGGACCAGGATTGGAAAACATTACTATAAACACTGTTGTGGAACGACACATCAGATGATCGTTTACGGCACTCCAGATGGTGCCACTACGTCTGACGGAAGACATATTGGAGTAGTACACTGTATAGAGAATGAAGGTGCATTCTGGGACGTGGCCAAATGTGTTTTCTACCAATAAACCAATCGAGTAAATAGAAATACCTCTCGGTCGATGATTGGCCCGTCTCCGTTGATGGAGTTAGCGTTGAGTTGGATCCACATGTAGGTGGCGCCGACCGCTGTCAGCTGCGGGGGAGCGATGGGCACCGGAGGTTCTGGGGTCAGAAGAAGAGTGAAGATCTATAACTCATACTTATAGTAATAGTGGAACAGAGAAGAAGAAACGAGGAGAGAGACGTGACTCCCTTTCACTACAATCACTACTTATAGTAATAGTGGAACAGAGGAGAAGAAACGAGGAGAGAGATGTGACTCCCTTTCACTACAATAAGATAAGTGTAGAAAAATGACAGGGAATGGATGAAAACGGGGAAACAGTAACACAGAAGAACACAATACTAGGTTGAAAGACGTAGATTCAGAAATGTGTAGGGCTGTTGCCCTTGAGTACATGTGTCTTGGGTACAGTGTCTTGGGTGTAAAGTCTCTTGGGTACAGACTGTCTTGGGTACAGACGGTCATGGGTACAGACTGTCTTGGGTACAGACGGTCTTGGGTACAGACTGTCTTGGGTACAGACGGTCTTGGGTACAGACGGTCTTGGGTACAGACTGTCTTGGGTACAAAGCCGTGGGTACAGAGTGTATTGGGGACAGACTGTATTGGGTACAGAGTGTATTGGATACAGACTGTCTTGGGTACAGACTGTCTTGGGTACAGAGTTTCTTGGGTACAGTGTCTTGGGTACAAAGTGTCTTGGGTACAGACTGTCTTGGGTACAAAGTCGTGGGTATAGTGTCTTTGGCACAAAGTGTCTTGGGTACAGACCGTCTTGGGTACAGACCGTCTTGGGTACAGTGTCTTTGGCACAAAGTGTCGTGGGTACAGACTGTCTTGGGTACAGACCGTCTTGGGTACAGACCGTGTTGGGTACAGACTGTCTCCACATATACCAAACAAATGTTTCCCCGGGGGGTTGCATCCTCGCCATCTAGCCATCGTTTTGGGAATGTTCCCTGACTGTCCAGCTTTAATGCTCACTGACTGTCCAGCTTTAATGCTCCCTGACTGTCCAGCTGTAATGCTCCCTGACTGTCCAGCTGTAATGCTCCCTGACTGTCCAGCTGTAATGCTCCCTGACTGTCCAGCTGTAATGCTCCCTGACTGTCCAGCTGTAATGCTCCCTTAATGAAGGTGATTGTTAGCGAAGTGGACATGGTCCAGAAACTGTATGAGTGTATGGCCATTATCACTTCTACACCGTTTCCACTTGGTTTTAGTCATTTTAAAGTGTATTTAATTATGTATTTATATTTTTTTACTGTTTAACTGTATTTACTGTTTTTACTCAATACCACTGATCTGATGTATAGAGCTGCCCTCTGAGCCCCTGTCTGTGTGTGTGTGTGTGTGTGTGTCTCCGTCTACAAGAACAGTGATGTATAGAGCTGCCCTCTGAGCCCTAACCGTTCAATTAGGTGCTCTGTGAGGCCGGACTGTCTGTCTCTGTGTGTGTGTATGTGTGTGTGTGTGTGTGTGTGTGTGTCTGTGTGTGTGTGTGTGTGTGTGCGTGCGTGCGTGCGTGCGTACGTGCGTGTTGAGTGCGTGTGAGAGTAACTAGATAAATTCTGTCTATTTCACAGAAAAGTGAGTCACTCCTCATTCTGTATCTCAAAGGTTTTGTGTCTGTTGTTGTCTGTTGCCAAAATAGCCATCATTAACACAGTTGGGAGGGAGTTCCAGGACACAAATATATGATTCACTATCCATAACATACAAAGAGACGTATGATCTTGTCTCATAATTAAGTTTCTTTGTCTAAGTTTCTTTCAACAGCCAATGGTACAAAAGCAGGGCAATGCTTAGGCATCTTCCTTTGTCACGTACAACACTGGTCCTGGTCCCAGCAGCCTGTCTGACTGGCTCTAATGAGACACACACGTAACAGACTGATGCTATTAGCTGCTTCACTGGGCTGTGTGGGGTTGTCATGGAGAGACTTCCAGACATATTACTTAAGAGGAAGGGCTCAGTCCAAAATGATGCTTTCTGACACACGACTCTACTCATGTAGTGCACTACTCTACCCACTACTCTACCCATGTAGTTCACTACTCTACCCACTACTCTACCCATGTAGTTCACTACTCTACCCACTACTCTACCCATGTAGTTCACCACTCTACCCATGTAGTTCACTACTCTACCCACTACTCTACCCATGCAGTTCACTACTCTACCCATGTAGTGCACTACTCTGGAGTGTTAGTGACCGGGTAACAGAGAGACCGTGAGTAATGGTGACTGGTCCTTAGCTTACAGATGGTCGTCCCACTCTGACCTGGGCCACTAGGTCTGTATCCCCCATGTAATCCCCAGATTCCACCAGGCTTCCACCCTGCGAGTCAAACATCACCTCAAACGAACCAGCTAATCCACACGCTTCTCCCCTCAGTCTCTCACACACTGAACCAGTCTGGTGGTGTAAGCCACTGAGGGGAGAAGAGGGCACTGGGAATGGTGGTGGTGGTGGGGGGGGGGGGGGGGGGGGGGGGTCTCGGATGAAACTTAACATGCTGTTTATTCAATAGGAATAGCCCCCCCCCCCCCCCTGAGATATTGGGGGTAAATCAGCTATCTGTTAAAGGGAGATTTATGCCAACCAGACGGCATATGGTTCATTTTAATTAAACGGGGTTTGTTGTGTTGATTAAGTCCATGGTGTGTTTAGGTAATGAATCTGAAGTATAATTTACAGCATTGATTTTTATATTGTAATCTGAAGATTACATTTTTAACATGGGAATATTTAAACCCGTTGTAGACTGAGCTGTAAAAACTGTTTTCCAGAGTTAACTCTGGATTGGCATGGACATATGAATCATTTTGTCCGGTAGTATTTATAAAGGCTACCTGGAAGAAAGAACAAACACTTTTCTATTATATTAACCGTGTTAAAATGCCTGCTATAATGCCTGTTATAATGCCTGTTATAATGTATGTTATAATGCCTGTTATGTCTGTTATAATGTTTGTTATAATGTATGTTATAATGCCTGTTATAATGTATGTTATAATGCCTGTTATAATGCCTGTTATAATGCCTGTTATAATGTCTGTTATAATGCCTGTTATGTCTGTTATAATGCCTGTTATAATGTATGTTATAATGTATGTTATAATGCCTGTTATAATGTCTGTTATAATGCCTGTTATGTCTGTTATAATGTCTGTTATAATGTATGTTATAATGTATGTTATAATGCCTGTTATAATGCCTGTTATAATGTCTGTTATAATGCCTGTTATAGTGTCTGTTATAATGTCTGTTATAATGCCTGTTATAATGTATGTTATAATGCCTGTTATGTCTGTTATAATGTCTGTTATAATGTATGTTATAATGCCTGTTATAATGCCTGTTATAATGTCTGTTATAATGCCTGTTATGTCTGTTATAATGTATGTTATAATGTATGTTATAATGCCTGTTATAATGTCTGTTATAATGTCTGTTATAACGTCTGTTATAATGTCTGTTATAATGCCTGTTATAGTGTCTGTTATAATGTCTGTTGTAATGCCTGTTATACTGCCTGTTATAATGCCTGTTATAATGCCTGTTATAGTGTCTGTTATAATGTCTGTTATAATGCCTGTTATACTGCCTGTTATAATGTCTGTTATAATGCCTGTTATAGTGTCTGTTATAATGTCTGTTATAATGCCGGTTATAATGTCTGTTATAATGCCTGTTATAGTGTCTGTATTAATGTATGTTATAAAGTCTGTTATAATGCCTGTTATAACGTCTGTTATAATGTCTGTTATAATGTCTGTTATAATGTCTGTTATAATGCCTGTTATAATGTCTGTTATAATGCCTGTTATAATGCCTATGTATTGTTAATTAAGACTATATAAATAACCAGCCCGTCAGTCACCTAGCCAATCAGGTATAGTCCAGGACACATGCTATGAGCGAGGACACCAACGGCTAATCACACCACCCCCACAGGTATATTCCAGGACACCTGCTATGAGCGAGGACACCACAGTGTTCATACATGGTGACTCACAGTCACTCTGTCACAAACAGTCACAGGGCCAATTAGTCAATACGAGCTATAGGTACCATGTACAGGCTTGTTAACATGGACCAAGCCCTATTAGGGGGAAACTCTATGAAACGGTGAGGGCTTTCTGTGTCACTCTGTTAACTAGTCAGGAAAAGAGATATGAGCCACCTGCCGTAAGTCCTGAAGCATCTTGTGGATTCTATCTATCCATCAGTGTTGTCTGGTAGATTCTATCCATCCATCAGTGTTGTCTGGTAGATTCTATCCATCCATCAGTGTTGTCTTGTGGATTCTATCTATCCATCAGTGTTGTCTTGTGGATTCTATCTATCCATCAGTGTTGTCTGGTGGATTCTATCTATCCATCAGTGTTGTCTGGTGGATTCTATCTATCCATCAGTGTTGTCTGGTGGATTCTATCTATCCATCAGTGTTGTCTGGTGGATTCTATCTATCCATCAGTGTTGTCTGGTAGATTCTATCCATCCATCAGTGTTGTCTGGTAGATTCTATCCATCCATCAGTGTTGTCTGGTGGATTCTATCCATCCATCAGTGTTGTCTGGTGGATTCTATCTAACCATCAGTTTTGTCTTGTGGATTCTATCTATCCATCAGTGTTGTCTGGTGGATTCTATCCATCCATCAGTGTTGTCTGGTGGATTCTATCTATCCATCAGTGTTGTCTGGTGGATTCTATCTATCCATCAGTGTTGTCTGGTGGATTCTATCTATCCATCAGTGTTGTCTTGTGGATTCTATCTATCCATCAGTGTTGTCTTGTGGATTCTATCTATCCATCAGTGTTGTCTGGTGGATTCTATCTATCCATCAGTGTTGTCTGGTAGATTCTATCTATCCATCAGTGTTGTCTGGTGGATTCTATCTATCCATCAGTGTTGTCTTGTGGATTCTATCTATCCATCAGTGTTGTCTGGTGGATTCTATCCATCCATCAGTGTTGTCTGGTAGATTCTATCGATCCATCAGTGTTGTCTTGTGAATTCTATCCATCCATCAGTGTTGTCTGGTGGATTCTATCTATCCATCAGTGTTGTCTGGTGGATTCTATCTATCCATCAGTGTTGTCTGGTAGATTCTATCTATCCATCAGTGTTGTCTTGTGAATTCTATCCATCCATCAGTGTTGTCTTGTGAATTCTATCCATCCATCAGTGTTGTCTGGTGGATTCTATCTATCCATCAGTGTTGTCTGGTGGATTCTATCTATCCATCAGTGTTGTCTGGTGGATTCTATCTATCCATCAGTGTTGTCTGGTGGATTCTATCCATCCATCAGTGTTGTCTGGTGGATTCTATCTATCCATCAGTGTTGTCTGGTGGATTCTATCCATCCATCAGTGTTGTCTGGTAGATTCTATCCATCCATCAGTGTTGTCTTGTGAATTCTATCCATCCATCAGTGTTGTCTGGTGGATTCTATCTATCCATCAGTGTTGTCTGGTGGATTCTATCTATCCATCAGTGTTGTCTGGTGGATTCTATCTATCCATCAGTGTTGTCTGGTGGATTCTATCTATCCATCAGTGTTGTCTGGTGGATTCTATCCATCCATCAGTGTTGTCTGGTGGATTATATCTATCCATCAGTGTTGTCTTGTGAATTCTCTACATCCATCAGTGTTGTCTGGTGGATTCTATCTATCCATCAGTGTTATCTGGTGGATTCTATCCATCCATCAGTGTTATCTGGTGGATTCTATCCATCCATCAGTGTTGTCTGGTGGATTCTATCTATCCATCAGTGTTGTCTGGTGGATTCTATCCATCCATCAGTGTTGTCTGGTGGATTCTATCCATCCATCAGTGTTGTCTGGTGGATTCTATCTATCCATCAGTGTTGTCTGGTGGATTCTATCTATCCATCAGTGTTGTCTGGTGGATTCTATCCATCCATCAGTGTTGTCTGGTGGATTCTATCTATCCATCAGTGTTGTCTGGTGGATTCTATCCATCCATCAGTGTTGTCTGGTAGATTCTATCCATCCATCAGTGTTGTCTGGTGGATTCTATCTATCCATCAGTGTTGTCTTGTGGATTCTATCTATCCATCAGTGTTGTCTGGTGGATTCTATCTATCCATCAGTGTTGTCTGGTAGATTCTTTCCATCCATCAGTGTTGTCTGGTGGATTCTATCTATCCATCAGTGTTGTCTGGTGGATTCTATCTATCCATCAGTGTTGTCTTGTGGATTCTATCTATCCATCAGTGTTGTCTGGTGGATTCTATCTATCCATCAGTGTTGTCTGGTGGATTCTATCTATCCATCAGTGTTGTCTGGTGGATTCTATCTATCCATCAGTGTTGTCTGGTGGATTCTATCTATCCATCAGTGTTGTCTGGTGGATTCTATCTATCCATCAGTGTTGTCTGGTGGATTCTATCTATCCATCAGTGTTGTCTGGTGGATTCTATCCATCCATCAGTGTTGTCTGGTGGATTCTATCTATCCATCAGTGTTGTCTGGTGGATTCTATCTATCCATCAGTGTTGTCTAGGGGATTCTATCTATCCATCAGTGTTGTCTGGTGGATTCTATCTATCCATCAGTGTTGTCTGGTGGATTCTATCCATCCATCAGTGTTGTCTGGTGGATTCTATCTATCCATCAGTGTTGTCTGGTGGATTCTATCTATCCATCAGTGTTGTCTGGTAGATTCTATCTATCCATCAGTGTTGTCTGGTGGATTCTATCTATCCATCAGTGTTGTCTGGTGGATTCTATCTATCCATCAGTGTTGTCTGGTGGATTCTATCTATCCATCAGTGTTGTCTGGTGGATTCTATCTATCCATCAGTGTTGTCTGGTGGATTCTATCTATCCATCAGTGTTGTCTTGTGGATTCTATCTATCCATCAGTGTTGTCTGGTGGATTCTATCTATCCATCAGTGTTGTCTGGTGGATTCTATCTATCCATCAGTGTTGTCTGGTGGATTCTATCTATCCATCAGTGTTGTCTGGTGGATTCTATCTATCCATCAGTGTTGTCTGGTGGATTCTATCTATCCATCAGTGTTGTCTGGTGGATTCTATCTATCCATCAGTGTTGTCTGGTGGATTCTATCCATCCATCAGTGTTGTCTGGTGGATTCTATCTATCCATCAGTGTTGTCTGGTGGATTCTATCTATCCATCAGTGTTGTCTAGGGGATTCTATCTATCCATCAGTGTTGTCTGGTGGATTCTATCTATCCATCAGTGTTGTCTGGTGGATTCTATCCATCCATCAGTGTTGTCTGGTGGATTCTATCTATCCATCAGTGTTGTCTGGTGGATTCTATCTATCCATCAGTGTTGTCTGGTAGATTCTATCTATCCATCAGTGTTGTCTGGTGGATTCTATCTATCCATCAGTGTTGTCTGGTGGATTCTATCTATCCATCAGTGTTGTCTGGTGGATTCTATCTATCCATCAGTGTTGTCTTGTGGATTCTATCTATCCATCAGTGTTGTCTGGTGGATTCTATCTATCCATCAGTGTTGTCTGGTGGATTCTATCTATCCATCAGTGTTGTCTGGTGGATTCTATCTATCCATCAGTGTTGTCTGGTGGATTCTATCTATCCATCAGTGTTGTCTGGTGGATTCTATCTATCCATCAGTGTTGTCTGGTGGATTCTATCTATCCATCAGTGTTGTCTTGTGGATTCTATCCATCCATCAGTGTTGTCTGGTGGATTCTATCTATCCATCAGTGTTGTCTTGTGGATTCTATCCATCCATCAGTGTTGTCTGGTGGATTCTATCCATCCATCAGTGTTGTCTTGTCGGTGTCAATGGGTCAGTGAAGAAATCCAGGATAATACACCACAACTAGGTTGAGTCAAAATGGCACCAGAACCGTATGGGCCCTGGTCAAAAGTAGTGCACTATTTAGGGAATAGGGTGCCATTTGGGACTTGATGTATGCCCTACAGCCCTCTATAAAACACCTAAGGTATGTCATGGAGTTTTAAACATACTGTTACCATAGTTACTGTAGGCTTGTATATACAGTAGCAGTTATGCCCTACAGCCCTCTATAAAACACTTAATGTATGTCATGGAGTTTTAAACATACTGTTACTATAGTTACCGGACCCTGTAGGCCTGTATGTACAGTAGCAGTGGGTTCTAGAACTGTTAAGATGGGGTGTGGATCTGTAAAGATGGGTTCTAGAACTGTTAAGAGGCCGTGGAACTGTAAAGATGGGTTCTAGAACTGTTAAGATGGGGTGTGGATCTGTAAAGATGGGTTCTAGAGCTGTTAAGATGGGGTGTGGATCTGTAAAGATCGGTTCTAGAGCTGTTAAGATGTTGTGGAACTGTAAATATGGGTTCTAGAACAGTTAAGATAGGCCGTGGAACTGTGAAGATGGTTTCTAGAACTACTAAGAGGCAGTTGAACTGTAAATATGGGTTCTAGAACAGTTAAGACAGGCCGTGGAACTGTAAATATGGGTTCTAGAACTATTAAGAGGCTGTGGAACTGTAAAAATGGGTTCTAGAACTATTAATAAGAGGTTGTGGAACTGTAAATATGGGTTCTAGAACTGTTAAGAGGCTGTGGATCTGTAAAAATGAGTTCTAGAACAGTAAAGATAGGCAGTGGAACTGTAAAGATGGGTTCTAGAACAGTAAAGATAGGCAGTGGAACTGTAAATATTAGTTATAGAACTGTTAAGAGGCTGTGGAACTGTAAAGATGGGTTCTAGAACTGTTAAGAGGCTGTGGAACTATAAAGATGGGTTCTAGAACTGTTAAGAGGCTGTGGAAATGTAAAAATGAGTTCTAGAAGAGTAAAGATAGGCAGTGGAACTGTAAATATTAGTTATAGAACTGTTAAGAGGCTGTGGAACTGTAAAGATGGGTTCTAGAACTGTTAAGAGGCTGTGGAACTATAAAGATGGGTTCTAGAACTGTTAAGAGGCTGTGGAACTATAAAGATGGGTTATAGAACTGTTAAGAGGCTGTGGAACTATAAAGATGGGTTCTAGAACAGTAAAGATAGGCAGTGGAACTATAAAGATGGGTTCTAGAACTGTTAAGAGGCTGTGGAACTATAAAGATGGGTTCTAGAACTGTTAAGAGGCTGTGGAACTATAAAGATGGGTTCTAGAACTGTTAAGAGGCTGTGGAAATATAAAGATGGGTTCTAGAACTGTTAAGAGGCTGTGGAACTATAAAGATGGGTTCTAGAACTGTTAAGAGGCTGTGGAACTATAAAGATGGGTTCTAGAACTGTTTAGAGGCTGTGGAACTATAAAGATGGGTTCTAGAACTGTTAAGAGGCTGTGGAACTGTAAAGATGGGTTCTAGAACTATTAAGAGGCTGTGGATCTGTAAATATGGGATCTTGAACTATTAAGAGGTTGTGGAACTGTAAAGATGTGTTCTAGAACTGTTAAGAGGCTGTGGAACTGTAAAAATGAGTTCTAGAACAGTAAAGATAGGCAGTGGAACTGTAAATATTAGTTATAGAATTGTTAAGAGGCTGTGGAACTATAAAGATGGGTTCTAGAACTGTTAAGAGGCTGTGGAACTATAAAGATGGGTTCTAGAACTGTTAAGAGGCTGTGGAACTATAAAGATGGGTTATAGAACTGTTAAGAGGCTGTGGAACTGTAAAAATGAGTTATAGAACTGTTAAGAGGCTGTGGAACTGTAAAGATGGGTTCTAGAACTGTTAAGAGGCTGTGGAACTATAAAGATGGGTTCTAGAACTGTTAAGAGGCTGTGGAACTATAAAGATGGGTTATAGAACTGTTAAGAGGCTGTGGAACTATAAAGATGGGTTCTAGAACAGTAAAGATAGGCAGTGGAACTATAAAGATGGGTTCTAGAACTGTTAAGAGGCTGTGGAACTGTAAAAATGAGTACTAGAACAGTAAAGATAGGCAGTGGAACTGTAAATATTAGTTATAGAACTGTTAAGAGGCTGTGGAACTGTAAAGATGGGATCTAGAACTGTTAAGAGGCTGTGGAACTATAAAGATGGGTTCTAGAACTGTTAAGAGGCTGTGGAACTATAAAGATGGGTTATAGAACTGTTAAGAGGCTGTGGAACTATAAAGATGGGTTCTAGAACAGTAAAGATAGGCAGTGGAACTATAAAGATGGGTTCTAGAACTGTTAAGAGGCTGTGGAACTATAAAGATGGGTTCTAGAACTGTTAAGAGGCTGTGGAACTATAAAGATGGGTTCTAGAACTGTTAAGAGGCTGTGGAACTATAAAGATGGGTTCTAGAACTGTTAAGAGGCTGTGGAACTGTAAAGATGTTAATAGCTCAGTTTGTCAGCAGTTTAATCCTCAGAAGGTTTAGAGACAACATCGAAGGGGTAAAATTGAACCCCAGTTGGCTGCCCAGAAAGAGGGATAGGACGCAGCTGAGAATGCACAACTATACACAAGGGTGTGTATGTGTGTGTGTTAGTGTATGTATGTTAGTGTGTGTATGTGTGTGTGTTAGTGTACGTATGTTAGTGTGTGTGTGTGTGTATGTGTGTGTGTTAGTGTATGTATGTTAGTGTGTGTATGTGTGTGTGTGTATGTGTATGTGTGTGTGTGTGCCATATGAGAGCGGACATCCCCATACGCCAGGGTCAGCGAGCAGCTGTTGCCACAGTGATGTTGACCAGGCAGCCAGCCGGCACGGCGACAGCTGTCCTCTAAATACCACAGCACCTGCCAGGAACGTATGAACACACACACACACACACACACACACACACACACACACACACACACACACACACACACACACACACACACACACACACACACACACACACACACACACACACACACACACACACATTCCCTTCCCATCCACCGTATTCCACAGATATCAAACAAAAGGCTGTTGCCACTCTGTTGTGCTGGCAGTCACTGAGAAGAAGCTGATAGTATCCACCCAGTATGGTTCTTATCTTGGAGGCAGTAGGAAGTACTGTTGACCTGCCTGTCAGTTACCTAGTCCTCCATTCTGTAACAACATTCTGTTAGTTACCCAGTCCTCCATTCTGTTAGTTACCCAGTCCTCCATCCTGTTAGTTACCCAGTCCTCCATCCTGTTAGTTACCCAGTCCTCCATTCTGTTAGTTACCCAGTCCTCCATTCTGTTAGTTACCCAGTCCTCCATTCTGTTAGTTACCCAGTCCTCCATTCTGTTAGTTACCCAGTCCTCCATTCTGTTAGTTACCCAGTCCTCCATTCTGTTAGTTATCCAGTCCTCCATTCTGTTAGTTACCCAGTCCTCCATTCTGTTAGTTACCCAGTCCTCCATTCTGTTAGTTACCCAGTCCTCCATTCTGTTAGTTACCCAGTCCTCCATTCTGTTAGTTACCCAGTCCTCCATTCTGTTAGTTACCCAATCCTCCATTCTGTTAGTTACCCAGTCCTCCATTCTGTTAGTTACCCAGTCCTCCATTCTGTTAGTTACCCAGTCCTCCATTCTGTAACAATATTCTGTTAGTTACCCAGTCCTCCATTCTGTAACAACATTCTGTTAGTTACCCAGTCCTCCATTCTGTTAGTTACCCAGTCCTCCATTCTGTTGGTTACCCAGTCCACCATTCTGTTAGTTACCCAGTCCTCCATTCTGTTAGTTACCCAGTCCTCCATTCTGTTAGTTACCCAGTCCTCCATTCTGTTAGTTACCCAGTCCTCCATTCTGTTAGTTACCCAGTCCTCCATTCGGTAACAACATTCTGTTAGTTACCCAGTCCTCCATTCTGTAACAACATTCTGTTAGTTACCCAGTGCTCCATTCTGTTAGTTACCCAGTCCTCCATTCTGTTAGTTACCCAGTCCTCCATTCTGTTAGTTACCCAGTCCTCCATTCTGTTAGTTACCCAGTCCTCCATTCTGTTAGTTACCCAGTCCTCCATTCTGTTAGTTACCCAGTCCTCCATTCTGTTAGTTACCCAGTCCTCCATTCTGTTAGTTACCCAATCCTCCATTCTGTTAGTTACCCAGTCCTCCATTCTGTTAGTTACCCAGTCCTCCATTCTGTTAGTTACCCAGTCCTCCATTCTGTAACAATATTCTGTTAGTTACCCAGTCCTCCATTCTGTAACAACATTCTGTTAGTTACCCAGTCCTCCATTCTGTTAGTTACCCAGTCCTCCATTCTGTTAGTTACCCAGTCCTCCATTCTGTTAGTTACCCAGTCCTCCATTCGGTAACAACATTCTGTTAGTTACCCAGTCCTCCATTCTGTAACAACATTCTGTTAGTTACCCAGTCCTCCGTTCTGTTAGTTACCCAGTCCTCCATTCTGTTAGTTACCCAGTGTCCTCCATTCTGTTAGTTACCCAGTGTCCTCCATTCTGTTAGTTACCCAGTCCTCCATTCTGTTAGTTACCCAGTCCTCCATTCTGTAACAACATCCACTGAATCCCTTACAATCTCTTGTTAAGATGCAAAAGGTTGCTCTGTTGTGGTGTCAGTTAGTTAGACCTATAGCTACCAAACACCCCTTCATTATCTGATTATATCCACTGAGTCTCCCTGACAACATCCAGCCTGGTCTCATAGACTAGACGTAACATAATTCCGGGACACTCAAATGAGTGTATGTTACGTTTTGGTTATTAAGACAGAAGGTTAATTGGAGCAGCTGGTAACCTGGTGGTTAGAGCTTGAATGAACACCTGAGCTGACAAGGTAAACATCTATAGGTCTGCCCCTGAGCAAGGCAATTAACACACTGTTTCCTCTCTGATTCAGAGGTGTTGGGTTAAATGAGGAAGATACATTTCAGTTGAAGGCATTCAGTTGTATAAATGACCAGGTATATATCCCACTTTCCCTACTTAAGATAAAATTGAAAGGAAGTTGGTTTGTTGGGGTGGAGGGGTAGGCGTATCTCATCATGGCCATGACAGGTCGCAACTGTAAATGAGAACTTGTTCTCAACTTGCCTACCTGGTTAAATAAAGGTGAAATAAATTTTAAAAAATAAATAAAATGGACAACTTTACCATTTTAGTTTATTAGTAACTACTAATTACTTTTCGGGTACTTTGCAACTACTTAGCATGTTAGCTAACCCTTCCACTAACCCTAACCCTAACCTTAACCCTAAGCTTAACCCCTAACCCTAACTCCTAGCCTAGCTAATGTTAACCACCTAGCTTAGATTAGCATTAGCCACCTAGCCACAACAAATAGGAATTTTTAACATATCATACTTATTGCAAATGTGTAACTTATATTACCGAATGGCAATTCATAACATATTATATAAATTGTAAATCGTAACATATCATACTAAATGGAGGGAAACAAATTTACATTGACTATATTACATCTACACTTGAGTCCAGGTTGCAACAACAGGTGTGTGCATGTCTCTTGATAAGATGTAGGTTGTTTCTCTATTGTGGTGTCAGTTGAACCCGCCTTCATCATCATCATCGGCTGACTGAGTCTGGCTGCCGACAGTTCAGTTGTTAGTTACCGAACCCCTCCTTCATCATCATCATCATCATCATCATCGACTGACTGAGTCTGGCTGCCGACAGTTCAGTTGTTAGTTACCGAACCCCTCCTTCTTCATAATCATCATCATCATCGACTGACTGAGTCTGGCTGCCGACAGTTCAGTTGTTAATTACCGAACCCCTACTTCATCATCATCATCATCATCATCATCGACTGACTGAGTCTGGCTGCCGACAGTTCAGTTGTTAGTTACCGAACCCCTCCTTCATCATCATCATCATCATAGACTGAGTCTGACTGAGTCTGGTTGCCGACAGTTCAGTTGTTAGTTACCGAACCCCTCCTTCATCATCATCGTCATCATCGACTGACTGAGTCTGGCTGCCGACAGTTCAGTTGTTAGTTACCGAACCCCTGCATTTCGTTTACTCCCTGTCAACATCCAGTGAGTCTTACATACAGTCTGAATCTGGAGAAGTGTCTCAAATGACACGCTGTGGGCCAAAGAGCCCTGGTCAGATTTAGTGCACTAAATAGGGAAGAGGGTGCCATTTGGTATGTATTCTGAGTGTGTTGTTGACATGCAAGAGGTCCTCGTTACGTCTCTCTGACTCCTAATTGGTCCGGCAGCATGAAGAATTGATCCTCTCCTCATCTCTTCTCAGACAGGACAGGAGGGTATCCCAAAGAGCACCCTTTCCACATCGTAGTGCACTACCTTTTCATCAGGGCCCATAGTGCCCTATTGGCTCTGGTCAAAAGTTGTGCATTATATAGGGAATAGGGTGCGATCTGGGACGAACCCCAGGGGTGAAGACAGGGAGGGGAGGGAGGGGAGAGGACAGGGAGAAATTATGAGCTTGACTGCTTTGATTTTCTCTGGCTCTTCTCATTAGTGGTGACACACCACACTGAGCGTTAGTCAGCTAGCACAGAGTCACGCTGTGAGGCGCGCTGGGACTCCAGGTAGTTCGAACCAGGGTGAGACACAAAGACAGCAAAGACTAGGGAGAGAGTAATTATCCCCCTTTGAAAATCTACAGACTGCACTACAGGAGAGCAGGTCTGTGGATGAGATGTGTTGTGGTGTTGGATTCTCTGGAAGTAGGCCTGTAAGGGCAAAGCACTTCCACGTATGCATGCATGCGTATTAATCTAACAGAACATTGGCATGGGGAAGCAGAAGTGATTATCCTAGATAATCAGCCCTTTAGTCTCCTCATGGCATAGTGAAGGAACGACAGTGTATAATAATGAAGGTGATAGAGAGAGACAGACAGAGAGAGAGAGAGAGAGAGAGAGACAGATACAGAAACAGAGACAGAGAGAGACAGACAGAGAGAGAGAGAGAGAGAGAGACAGAGAGAGACAGAGAGAGAGACAGACAGAGAGAGAGAGAGAGAAAGAGAGAGAGAGACCTAAGAGGCATGTGTCAAATGCTCAACACTCTCTGCTCACACCTACTGTGATGGCCTGAGCCTAAACTACCCAAAAACACCACTAGACATTCGGGAACACAAAGCTTTACTATCTCATCCTGGAATATACAAGGTCAGAGGTCATCTGCCTTTGGCCTAAAGTGCAGGAACCCAGATTTCATCAAAGAAATTGGAAATACCGACATTGTCATCCTGCAAGAAACATGGTATAAAGGAGACGGACCCACTGGTTGTCCTCTAGGTTACAGAGAGCTGGTAGTCCCATCCACCACACTACCAGGTGGGTGGTATAGAGGAGATGGACCCACTGATTGCCCTCTAGGTTACAGAGAGCTGGTAGTCCCATCCACCACACTACCAGGTGGGTGGTATAGAGGAGATGGACCCACTGATTGCCCTCTAGGTTACAGAGAGCTGGTAGTCCCATCCACCACACTACCAGGTGGGTGGTATAGAGGAGATGGACCCACTGGTTGTCCTCTAGGTTACAGAGAGCTGGTAGTCCCATCCACCACACTACCAGGTGGGTGGTATAGAGGAGATGGACCCACTGGTTGTCCTCTAGGTTACAGAGAGCTGGTAGTCCCATCCACCACACTACCAGGTGGGTGGTATAGAGGAGATGGACCCACTGGTTGTCCTCTAGGTTACAGAGAGCTGGTAGTCCCATCCACCAAACTACCAGGTGTGAAACAGGGAAGGGACTCAGGGGGTATGCTAATTTGGTATAGAACAGACCTAACCAACCCACTCTATTAAATTAGTCAAAACAGGAACATTTTACATCTGGCTAGAAATTAATAAGGAAATGATCTCAACAGAGAAAAATGTCCTCCTGTGTGCTACCTATATCCCACCAATAGAATCCCCATACTTTAACAATGACAGCTTCTCCATCCTGGAGGGGGAGGTAAACCATTTCCAGGCCCAGGGACATGTACTAGTCTGTGGTGACCTAAATACCAGAACTGAACAAGAACCAGACTCTTACGGTAGGTACACTTACAGCTCATCCCTTGACAGTAGTACTGTAGACTACTTTATCACTGACCTCAACTCAGAGTCTCAGAGCGTTCACAGTCAGCCCACTGATACCCCTATCAGACCACAGCAAAATCACAGTCTACTTGAAAAGAGCAATACTCAATCATGAGGCATCAAAGCCAAAGGAACTTAGTAATATTAAGAAATGCTATAGATGGAAGGAAAACTATTAGGCAACAACAAATTCAATCCCTTTTAGACAATTTCCTGGACAAAACGTTTCACTGTAATAGTGAAGGTGTAAACTTGGCAGTAGAAAACCTGAACAGTGTATTTCACCTCTCAGCTTCAAATCCATAAATGTCAAGCAGACAACCTAAGAAAATTAACAACAATGGCAAATGGTTAAACTAAGAATTCAAAAACCTAAGAAAGAAATTGAGAAACCTGTTCATCCAAAAACATAGAGACCCAGAAAACCTGAGTCTACGCCTTCACTATGGTGAATCACTAAAACAATACAGAAATACACTACGGAAAAAGAAGGAACAGAACGTCAGAAATCAGCTCAATGTAATTGAAGAATCCATAGACTCAAACCACTTCTGGGAAAATTGGACACTAAACTCTAAACAAACAGCACGAAGAGATATCTATCCAAAATGGAGATGTATGGATAAACCACTTCTCCAATCTTTTGCAAAAAACATATACATGATCAAATACAAATCTTCGAATCAATTATTAAAAACTATCAGAACCCACTTGATTATCAAATTACATTGAATGAACTACAGGACAAAATACAAACCCTCCAACCCAAAAAGTCCTGTGCTGTTGATGGTATCCCTCAATGAAATTATAAAATATACAGACAACAAATTCCAATTGGCTATACTAAAACTCTTTAACATCATCCTTAGCTCTGGCTTCTTCCCCAATATATGGAAGCAAGGACTGATCACCCCAATCCACAAAAGTGGAGACAAATTTGTCCTCAATAACTATCGTTGGATTTGCATCAACAGCAACCTTGGGAAAATCCTCTGCATTATCATTAACAGCAGACTCGTACATTTCCTCAGTAAAAACAATGTACTGAGCAAGTGTTCAATTGGCTTTTTACCAAATTACCGTACGACAGACCATGTATTCACCCTGCACACCCTAATTGACAAACAAACCAAAACAAAGTCAAAATCTTCTCATGTTCGTTGATTTCAAAAAAGCTTTTGACTCAATTTGGCATGAGGGTGTGTTATACAAATTGATGGTGTTGGGGGAAAAACATACCGCATTATAAAATCCATTTACACAAACAACAAGTGTGAAGTTAAAAATGGCAAAAGACAAACACATCTCTTTCCACAGGGCCGTGGGGAGAGACAGGGATAGAACACGAGCCCCTCCTTCTTCAACGTGGGGTGAGACAGGGATATAACACGAGCCCCTCCCTCTTCAACATGGAGTGAGACAGGGATATAACACGAGCCCCTCCCTCTTCAACATGGAGTGAGACAGGGATAGAACACGAGCCCCTCCCTCTTCAACATGGAGTGAGACAGGGATAGAACACGAGCCCCTCCCTCTTCAACATGGGGAGAGAGAGGGATAGAACACGAGCCCCTCCCTCTTCAACATGTATATCAATGAACAGTCTGCAGCACCCGTCCTCACCCTACTAGAATCTGAATCGAATGTCTACTGTTTGCTGATGATCTGGTGCTTCTGTCCCCAACCAAGGAGGGCTAACAGCAGCACCTAGATATTCTGCACAGATTCTGTCAGACCTGGGCCCTGACAGACCTGGGCCCTGACAGACCTGGGCTATGACAGACCTGGGCCCTGACAGACCTGGGCCCTGACAGACCTGGGCCATGACAGACCTGGGCCCTGACAGACCTGGGCCAAGACAGACCTGGGCTATGACAGACCTGGGCCCTGACAGAACTGGGCTATGACAGACCTGGGCCCTGACAGACCTGGGCCCTGACAGACCTGGGCCCTGACAGTAAATCTCAGTCAGACAAAAATGCATTCGGAAAGTAGTAAGATCCCTTGACTTATTAAAACCCTCATCAATCTACACACAATACCCCATAATGGTGAACCAAAAACAGGTTTTTAGTATTCAGCCCCTGTACTGTGTTGAAGCACCTTTGGCAGCATTTACAGCCTCAAGTCTTCTTGAGCATAACGCTACAAGCTTGGTACACCTGTATTTGGGGAGTTTCTCCCATCCAGCTCTGTCAGGTAGGATGGGGAGCGTTGCTGCACAGCTATTTTCAGGTCTCTCCAGAGATGTTCGATCGGGTTCAAGTCCAGGCTCTGGCTGGGCCACTCAAAGACATTCATAGCCTTGTCCCTGAAGCCACTCCTGCTTTGTCTTGGCTGTGTGCTTAGGGTCGTCATTCTGTTGGAATGTGAACCTTCGCCCCAGTCTGAGGTCCTGAGTGCTTCTTCCATTTAAAAATGATAAGGAAATAAAGGTAATTCAGTTTTTAATTTGTAATAACTTATCAACAATCTCTTTTTTTAAACTGTTTTTGCCTTGTCATTATGGGGTATTGTGTGTAGATTGATGAGCAACATTATTTTTATTTCATCCATTTTAGAATAAGGCTGTAATGAAACAAAGTGTGGAAAAAGTTAAGGGGTCTGAATACTTTCTGAATGCTCTACATGGAGGGGTTTATGTTCCATGATGGACATATAGTCTACATGGAGGGGTTTATGTTCCATGATGGACCTATAGTCTACATGGAGGGGTTTATGTTCCATGATGGACCTATAGTCTACATGGAGGGGTTTATGTTCCATGATGGACATATAGTCTACATGGTTTATGTTCCATGATGGACCTATAGTCTACATGGAGGGGTTTATGTTCCATGATGGACATATAGTCTACATGGTTTATGTTCCATGATGTACATATAGTCTACAAGGAGGGGATTATGTTCCATGATGGACATATAGTCTACATGGTTTATATTCCATGATGGACATATAGTCTACATGGTTTATGTTCCATGATGGACATATAGTCTACATGGTTTATGTTCCATGATGGACATATAGTCTACATGGTTTATGTTCCATGATGGACATATAGTCTACATGGTTTATGTTCCATGATGGACATATAGTCTACATGGTTTATGTTCCATGATGGACATATAGTCTACATGGTTTATGTTCCATGATGGACATATAGTCTACATGGTTTATGTTCCATGATGGACATATAGTCTACATGGTCTATGTTCCATGATGGACATATAGTCTACATAGAGAGGTTTATGTTCCATGATGGACATATAGTCTACATGGTTTATGTTCCATGATGGACATATAGTCTACATGGTTTATGTTCCATGATGGACATATAGTCTACATGGTTTATGTTCCATGATGGACATATAGTCTACATGGTTTATGTTCCATGATGGACATGTAGTCTACACGGTTTATGTTCCATGATGGACATATAGTCTAGATAAAGGGGTTGTACACACATCTAAGATAATAACAGGAGATGGATAAAATAATGTAATCGCTCATACTGATAAAAAGGGGATGTCTGCTCACTGTTTTGCTGCTGCCAAACTTGATATTTTAATAAAGCTTTGGTGATTAAGATTTATTTCAAAGCGGTCTCACGAGCCAAACCCTTTATTGATAGTCTAGACTACTTGGCGAAAGCATTGGGCCTGACAAAAAAAACAGCCTTCATTGAGAGGAGGGGAGGCTGTGTTTGGTTTGTAATCAAATGAAATGTGGATATATATTTCTCTTTTTCGATGTTTACAGGCAGAAAAAAGCACATCTCCCTGGTTCCATGTACATTATGGGCAATGTGCATCAGGGCTGAATAGGCTGCTCTTCCGTTGTCAAAATCCCTGCCATAATCAACCACTTTACCACTAAAACCAGATTTTGGTTGGTCTTAAATATCCCCATGTTTTTAAGGGCACACCTCAGATATTCACACCTCAGATATTCCCACCTCAGATATTCCCACCCCTCCCACCTCAGATATTCCCACCCCTCCCACCTCAGATATTCCCACCCCTCCCACCTCAGATATTCCCCCCTCAGATATTCCCACCCCTCCCCCCTCAGATATTCCCACCCCTCCCACCTCAGATATTCCCACCTCAGATATTCCCACCCCTCCCACCTCAGATATTCCCCCCTCAGATATTCCCACCCCTCCCCCCTCAGATATTATCACCCCTCCCCCCTCAGATATTCCCATCTCTCCCCCCTCAGATATTCCCACCTCAGATATTCCCACCCCTCCCACCTCAGATATTCCCACCTCAGATATTCCCACCCCTCCCCCCTCAGATATTCCCCCCTCAGATATTACCCCCCCTCCCCCCTCAGATATTCCCACCCCTCCCCCCTCAGATATTCCCACCCCTCCCCCCTCAGATATTTCCACCCCTCCCACCTCAGATATTCCCCCCTCAGATATTCCCATCTCTCCCCCCTCAGATATTCCCCCCTCAGATATTCCCACCCCTCCCACCTCAGATATTCCCACCCCTCCCACCTCAGATATTCCCACCCCTCCCACATCAGATATTCCCACCCCTCCCACCTCAGATATTCCCACCCCTCCCCCCTCAGATATTCCCATCTCTCCCCCCTCAGATATTCCCATCTCTCCCACCTCAGATATTCCCCCCTCAGATATTACCACCCCTCCCACCTCAGATATTCCCATCTCTCCCCCCTCAGATATTCCCATCTCTCCCACCTCAGATATTCCCCCCTCAGATATTCCCACCCCTCCCCCCTCAGATATTCCCATCTCTCCCTCCTCAGATATTCCCCCCTCAGATATTCCCACCCCTCCCCCCTCAGATATTCCCACCCCTCCCCCCTCAGATATTCCCACCCCTCCCCCCTCAGATATTCCCATCTCTCCCACCTCAGATATTCCCCCCTCAGATATTCCCATCTCTCCCCCCTCAGATATTCCCCCCTCAGATATTCCCACCCCTCCCACCTCAGATATTCCCACCCCTCCCACCTCAGATATTCCCCCCTCAGATATTCCCACCCCTCCCACATCAGATATTCCCACCCCTCCCACCTCAGATATTCCCACCCCTCCCCCCTCAGATATTCCCATCTCTCCCCCCTCAGATATTCCCATCTCTCCCACCTCAGATATTCCCCCCTCAGATATTCCCACCCCTCCCACCTCAGATATTCCCATCTCTCCCCCCTCAGATAATCCCACCCCTCCCACCTCAGATATTCCCACCTCAGATATTCCCACCCCTCCCCCCTCAGATATTCCCACCCCTCCCCCCTCAGATATTCCCCCCTCAGATATTCCCACCCCTCCCCCCTCAGATATTCCCAACCCTCCCCCCTCAGATATTCCCACCCCTCCCACCTCAGATATTCCCCCCTCAGATATTCCCATCTCTCCCCCCTCAGATATTCCCCCCTCAGATATTCCCACCCCTCCCACCTCAGATATTCCCACCCCTCCCACCTCAGATATTCCCACCTCAGATATTCC
>NC_048572.1:87188414-87200914 GCF_013265735.2 Oncorhynchus mykiss | reverse complement strand
GTCTGTCTCCTTTAGGATGGAATGGGTCTGCCTCCTTTAGGATGGAATGGGTCTGCCTCCTTTAGGATGGAATGGGTCTGCCTCCTTTAGGATGGAATGGGTCTGCCTCCTTTAGGATGGAATGGGTCTGCCTCCTTTAGGATGGAATGGGTCTGTCTCCTTTAATGTTGAATGGGTCTGTCTCCTTTAGAGTGGAATAGGTCTGCCTCCTTTAAGATGGAATGGGTCTGTCTCCTTTAGGATGGAATGGGTCTGCCTCCTTTAGGATGGAATGGGTCTGCCTCCTTTAGGATGGAATGGGTCTGCCTCCTTTAGGATGGAATGGGTCTGCCTCCTTTAAGGCTGAATGGGTCTGTCTCCTTTAAGGTGGAATGGGTCTGCCTCCTTTAAGGCTGAATGGGTCTGTCTCCTTTAAGGTGGAATGGGTCTGTCTCCTTTAAGGTGGAATGGGTCTGATTCTATTAAGGTGGATTGGGTCTGATTCCTTTAAGGTGGAATGGGTCTGATTCCTTTAAGGTGGATTGGGTCTGAGTCCTTTAAGGTGGAATGGGTCTGTCTCCTTTTAGGTGGAATGGATCTGATTCCTTTAAGGTGGAATGGGTTTGTCTGCTCCACTGGGACAATAGCAGGACTTTATAGAGAACACATTCCAGTCCACTTCTGAATCATTTCATTGTTGTGTTTTTGTGTGTTTATTCATGGTCATGCAGAGGGTTCTGGGAATTTTGGGGCTATTATAGTTATTTTATAGCAGTTTCATTTTACAATCCACCACAAAGCACTGGAAGAACGTAATTTAAAAGTTTTGGAGGAGAGTGACTGAGGTCTACAGTACTTACGTTTTATGGTGAGTTCTCCGTAGTTGGACACTCCGACCCCGTTGTCAGAATGGACAATACATCGGTAGCGTCCAGAATCTCCCTTAGTGGTGTTTTCCACATCGAAGGTCCCGATGAAGCGTCTGTTGTTCCACGGCTTAGTGGACTTCATAGGGGCCTCGCGTCCACCAATACCCTGTTAGAACACAGTCAGGGGTTAGAGGTCAAAACAGGGGAAGGCGTTAGGCAAAAAAGAAAAAAAAAAACCAGCTTTAATGAATTAGCTTGACCTTGAGCGTGTCAGTATGTGTTGGGACAAAAGTGTGTTTGTTTTGTACTCACATGAGTGTGTGTCACCCCCCCCCCCGTAGGCAGACATTTGTTCATTACAAATGTTTATTCATTAGCATCATCAGGGGACTTGAGGTAATGTTTGTGTTGCTGCTCCTCTGCTGACGAGGAGCTGTTTGTTAAAGTAATGGAATATCTGGCGACGAGATGTCTACCACCCCTGCTGCCATACACACACACACACACACACCCACACCCACACACACACACACACACACACACACACACACACCCACACCCACACACACTGTCCCTCTGCGTTCTGTTGACAGTACAGTGGAAGGTTAGGGTCAGGGATCAGGGTAATGTGTTGCAGTTACCTGTAACCAGAGGTTGAAGTTGTCCCTCTGTCGTCCGTTAACAGTACAGTGGATTGTTAGGTTTAGGGGTCAGGGGTCATGGGTCAGGATAAGGTGTTGTTGTTACCTGTAACCAGAGGTTGAAGTTGTCCCTCTGTCGTCCGTTGACAGTACAGTGGAAGGCGGCCGTCTGTCCAGCGTTCACCTCTACACCCTTTATGGTCAGGAAGTGAGGGGTGTTCACTATAAACACACAAACAAACACATATATATATACATATATGAATATACAGTAATATATATACTGTATACACAGTTGAAGTCGGAAGTTTACATACACCTTAGCCAAATACATTTAAACTCAGTTTCACAATTCCTGACATTTGATCTTGTAAAAATGCTCTGTTTTAGGTCAGTTAGGATCACCACTTTATTTTAAGAATGTGAAATGTCAGAATAATAGTAGAGAGAATTATTCATTTCAGCTTTTATTTCTTTCATCACATTCCAGTATTTGGTAGCATTGTCTTTAAATTGTTTAACTTGGGTCAAACGTTTCGGGTAGCCTTCCACAAGCTTCCCACAATAAGTTGGGTGAATATTGGCCAATTACTCCTGACAGAGCTGGTGTAACTGAGTCAGGTTTGTAGGCCTCCTTGCTCGCACACGCTTTTTCAGTTCTGCCCACAAATTTTCTATAGGATTGAGGTTAGGGCCTTGTGATGGCCACTCCAATACCTTGACTTTGCTGTCCATTTGCCAATTTACCACTTGGAAGTAGTACTTGGAAGAACTTTGGAAGTATGCTTGTGGTCATTGTCCATTTGGAAGACACATTTGCGACCAAGCTTTAACTTCCTGACTGATGTCTTGAGATGTTGCTTCAATATATCCACATAATTTTATTTCCTCATGATGCCATCTATTTAGTGAAGTGCACCAGTCCCTAATGCAGCAAAGCACCCCCACAACATGATGCTGCCACCCCCGTGCTTTACGGTTGGGATGGTGTTCTTCGGCTTGCGAGCATCCCCCTTTTTCCTCCAAACATAATGATGATCATTATGGCCAAACAATTCTATGTTTGTTTCATCAGACCAGAGGACATTTCTACAAAAAGTACAATCTTTGTCCCCATGTGCAGTTGCAAACGGTAGTCTGTCTTTTTTATGCCGGTTTTGGAGCAGTGGCTTCTTCCTTGCTGAGTGGCCTTTCAGGTTATGTCGATATAGGACTCGTTTTACTGTGGATATAGAAACTTTTGTACCTGTTTCCTCCAGCATCTTCACAAGGTCCTTTGCTGTTGTTCTGGGATTGATTTGCACTTTTCACACCAAAGTACGTTCATCTCTAGGAGACAGAACGCGTCTCCTTCCTGAGCGGTATGACGGCTGCGTGGTCCCCTGGTGTTTAAAACTGCTCCCAAGAATGAACCAGACTTGTGGAGGTCTTGGCTGATTTCTTTTGATTTACCCATGATGTCAAGCAAAGAGGCACTAAGTTTGAAGGTAGGCCTTGAAATACATCCACAGGTACACCTCCAATTGACTCAAATTATGTCAATTAGCCAATCAGAAGCTCCTAAAGCCATGACATCATTTTCTGGAATTTTCAAAGCTGTTTTAAAGACACAGTCCACTTAGTGTATGTAAACTTCGGACCCACTGGAATTGTGATACAGTGAATTATAAGTGAAATAATCTGTCTGTAAACAATTGAAGGGAAAATGACTTGTCTCATGCACAAAGTAGATGTCCTAACCGACTTGCCAAAAACTATAGTTCGTTAACAAGAAATTTGGGGAATGCTTGAAAAACGAGTTTTAATGACTCCAACCTAAGTGTATTTAAGCGTCCTACTTCATATATGAATATACAGTAATATATATATATATATATATATATATATATTAGCATACAGTAATAGATATATATGAATATACAGTAATAGATACATAACCCTAAACCTCTACGTCCTTTAAAGTCAGGACTAAAGGGGGTTCAATAAAAACAAACACAAACACAGAAACTCCCTTGATAAAGATGAAAATAAATAACTGTATGAAAATAAATCATTAAAGTACTTTGGATGCTTACAATTTTGGGCAAATTCTATAATTTTATACTACTACAATAAAAATATAAATATATTTTGTTAAACAGAATGATTAACATGTCAGTTTCCAATACCTTTCATCACCTTGAGAGGATAATGAGCCTTTTTCTAAAATGTTTTATGAGATTGGAGAACACCTTGGGACATTTCCTCCATTCAGAATCTTTCCAGATCCTTGATATCCTTTTGTCTGCACTTATGGACCTCTTCAATTCAAAACACAGTTTTTCAATGGGGTTCCATTCTAAGTCCCAATGCCGTTAAGCTAGTAGGTTCTATTGGCAAAAATATTGTTCTGACATACTGTAATTGGCATTTCATTTCTGAAACCCTCATTCAGACCCCTTGCCCTTTTCTCACATTTTGTTACAAGCCTTATTTTAAAATGGATTAAATAATTTTTTCCCCCTCATCAATCTACACACAATACCGCATACTGAAATATCACATTTACATAAGTATTCAGACCCTTTACTCAGTACTTTGTTGAAGCACCTTTGGCAGCGATTACAGCCTTCTTGGGTACGACGTTACAAGCTTGGCACACCTGTATTTGGGGAGTTTCTCCCACTCTTCTCTGCAGATCCTCTCAAGCTCTGTCAGGTTGGATGGAGAGCGTCGCAGTACAGCTATTTTCAGGTCTCTCCAGAGATGTTCGATTAGGTTCAGGTACCAGCTCTGGCTGGGTCACTCAAGGACATTCAGAGACTTGTCCCAAAGCCACTTGTGCATTGTATTTGCTGTGTGCTTAGGGTCGTTGTCCTGTTGGAAGTTGAACCTTCGCCCCTGTCTGAGGTCCTGAGCGCTTTGGAGCAGGTTTTCATCAAGGATCTCACTGTACTTCGCTCCATTCATCTTTCCCTCGATACTGACTAGTCTCCCAGTCCCTGCCGCTGATAAACATCCCCACAGCATGATGCTGCCACCACCATGCTTCACCGTAGGGATGGTGTCAGGTTTTCTTCCAGACGTGACGCCTGGCATTCAGGCCAAATAGTTCAATATTGGTTTCATCAGACCAGAGAATCTTGTTTTTCATGGTCTGAGAGTCCTTTAGGTGCCTTTTGACAAACTCCAAGGAGGCTGTCATGTTCCTTTTGCTGAGGGTTGACTTCCGTCTGGCCACTCTACCATAAAGGCCTGATTGGTGGAGTGCTGCAGAAATGGTTGTCCTTCTGGAAGGTTCTCCCATCTCAACAGAAGCACTCTTGAGCTCTGTCAGTGTGACCATTGGGTTCTTGGTCACCTGCCCTTCTCCCCTGATTGCTCAGTTTGGCTGGGTAGCCAGCTCTAGGAAGAGTCTTGGTGGTTCCAAACTTCTTCCATTTCAAAATGATGGAGGCCACTGTGTTCTTGGGGACCTTCAATGCTGCATAAATGTTTTGGTACCCTTCCCCAGATCTGTGCCTCGACACAATCCTGTCTCGGTGCTCTACGGACAATTATTTCGACCTCATAGCTTGGTTTTTGCTCTGACATGCACTGTGGTACCTTATGTGGTGCCTTTCCAAATCATGTCCAATCAATTGCATTTACCACAAATGGACTCCAATCAAGTTGTAGAAACATCTCAAAGATTATAAATGTTTTTGCTTTGTCATTATGGGATATTGTGTGTAGATTGATAATGGAAAGAATTGAAAATATTTGATCAATTTTAGAATAAGGCTGTACGGTACGAAAATGTGGTCTGAATACTTTCTGAATGCACTGTATATGTTAGGATCAATGTTAGAGGCTTGAAACAGTGTTGATTGATTAAGGTATACCCTTCATAGACTTAATGTGAGTACAGTACTCTTCGGTTTCTCAGTGGGAACACCCAGGCCGTCTAAATCATTGATTTTCATTATTTTGTTGACGACAACCTTTAAGTAATAGAGTCTTACGTTCTCTGGATACTATATATGTCATGCTGGGTTCATAGGAGCATGATCTTCATAAAGGCCTACATAGGACTAACAACCGACTAACAACAGACTAAACAACAGACTAACAACCGACTAACAACAGACTAACAACAGACTAACAACCGACTAAACAACAGACTAACAACAGACTAAACAACAGACTTAACAACAGACTAACAACAGACTAACAATAGACTAACAACAGACTAACAACAGACTAACAACCGACTAAACAACAGACTAACAACAGACTAAACAACAGACTAACAACAGACTAACAGCAGACTAACAACAGACTAACAACAGACCAACAACAGACTAAACAACAGACTTAACAACAGACTAACAACAGACTAACAATAGACTAACAACAGACTAACAACAGACTAACAACAGACTAAACAACAGACTTAACAACAGACTAACAACAGACTAACAATAGACTAACAACAGACTAACAACAGACTAACAACCGACTAACAACAGACTAACAACAGACTAACAACAGACTAACACTCTACATACAAACCAGTAGTAAAAGCATTCCGTTTCTCAGGCGGAGAGTCAGGAGACCAACTGAACATTAAGCATTAGCATTCACTTTCATGATCTGTTGACTACAGTATTTGATTAATTGGGGCAGAGTCTACAACAGACTAAACAACAGTATTTTATTAATTGGGGCAGAGTCCACAACAGACTAAACAACAGACTAAACAACAGACCAACAACAGACTAAGCAACAGACCAACAACAGACTAAACAACAGACTAAACAACCGACCAACAACCGACTAAACAACAGACTAACAGCATACTAACAACAGACTAACAACAGACCAACAACCGACCAACAAACAACAGGCTAACAACCGACTAACAACCGACTAACAACAAACAACAGACTAACAACAGACTAAACAACAGACTAAACAACAGACCAACAACAGTCTAACAACAGACTAACAACAGACTAAACAACAGACTAAAAACAGACTAAACAACAGACTAAACAACAGACCAACAACAGTCTAACAACAGACTAACAACAGGCCGACAACAGACTAACAACAGACTAACAACAGGCCGACAACAGACTAACCACAGACTAAACAACAGACTAACAACAAACTAACAACAGACTAAACAACAGACTAAGCAACCGACCAACTACAGACTGAACAACAGACTAACCAACCGACCAACAACAGACTAAACAACAGACTAAACAACAGTCTTTTTTTAATTGGGGCAGAGTCCACAACAGACTAAACAACAGACTAAACAACAGACCAACAACAGACTAAACAACAGACCAACAACAGACTAAACAACCGACCAACTACAGACTGAACAACAGACTAACCACAGGCTAACTACAGACTAACAACAGACTAAACAACCGACCAACTACAGACTGAACAACAGACTAAACAATAGACTAAACAACAGACCAACAGCAGACTAACAGCAGACCAACAACAGACTAAACAACGGACCAACTACAGACCGAACAGCAGACAAACTACAGACTAACAACAGACTAAACAACAGACTAACAACAGACTAAACAACAGGCCAACTACAGACCGAACAACAGACTAACTACAGACTAACTACAGACTACCAACAGACTAAACGACAGCCTAAACAACAGACTAAACAACAGACTAAACAACAGCCCAACTACAGACCGAACAACAGACCAACAACAGACAAACAACAGACCAACAACAGACTAACAACAGACCAACAACCGACTAAACAACAGACTAACAACAGACTAAACAACAGCCCAACTACAGACCGAACAACAGACCAACAACAGACAAACAACAGGTCAACAACAGACTAACAACAGACCAACAACAGACTAAACAACTGACTAACAACAGACTAAACAACAGACTAAACAACAGACTAACAGTAGACTAAACAACCGACTAAACAATAGACTAACAACAGACTAAACAACAGCCCAACTACAGACCGAACAACAGACCAACAACAGACAAACAACAGACCAACAACAGACTAACAACAGACCAACAACAGACTAAACAACTGACTAACAACAGACTAAACAACAGACTAAACAACAGACTAACAGTAGACTAAACAACAGACCAAACAACAGACTAACAACAGACTAAACAACATACCAACAGTAGACTAAACAACTGACTAACAACAGACTAAACAACAGACTAAACAACAGACTAACAGTAGACTAAACAACAGACCAAACAACAGACTAACAACAGACTAAACAACAGACTAAACAACAGACTAAACAACAGACTAACTACAGCCTTTTTTCTGAATTAGGTTCAGAGTCGACAACATTACTTTCTGCTACTGAACCTGGCTTTATAATAAGAGAGACAAATGATCCAATCCAAGTAAATCACAAGACCATTTTCATGTGAAGTATTATTATCACTGTAGCCCCATTCTGTAATGAGGAAAAAACCAGGCCATTTCAACATCTGACCTTGATTAGTTAGATAGAATTGCACCCAACTCTCCAAAGACCCTCACGAAGCTAATTGTATCATTTCCCTTTTCATCTTTCATCAAATGTTTTTCTACTAGTATACGTATATCTTTGTCACGCCATGACCTTAGTATTCTTTATTTTCTTTATTATTTTGGTTAGGGTCAGGGTGTGACAAGGGTGGTATGTTTTTTTCCTGTCTAGGGTTTTTGTATGTCTATGGTTGCCTAGATTGGTTCTCAATCAGAGGCAGCTGTTTATCGTTGTCTCTGATTGGGAACCATATTTATATTTAGGCATATTTATTCCTTGAGTATTTTGTGGGTTATTGTCTATGTGTTAGTTGCCTGTGTCTGTACTTATCATATATATAGCTTCACTTTAGTTGTTTCGTAAGTTTGTTTAAATGTTCTTCGTTAATAAATTGAAGATGTATTCATCTCACGCTGCGCCTTGGTCTCATCCATACAACGAACGTGACAATATGATATATTTTATTAGAAGACATAAGCTGTGTTCGAATACCCGTACTAACATACTGTATACTACATAGTTAATGAGTATATACTATATACTATTAGTTCGTTTTAGTATACTGTAAACTAACGGTATACTTTCAGTCGAGCCTAGTAGCGCTTCGGCCTGTCTACCGGAAGTTGATGCTGTTGCTATGCAACCTATTGTTAGCTTGTTAGCATAACAAATTACTAGCTAAACATTTTATGACTTTGGGTGTGTTCTTAAATCCAATCTGGAGTGCCAGAGTGCGCTCTGGACGTTAGTAAATTTAGAGCGTTGTCAGATTTGTCCAGTTTGTAAATTCAGATTGTTTCGCTCTTGGAGCGTGTAGAGGGCACACTGGACGATCTGACCCGAGGAGTAAGGTTGATTCGAGCGTTCTGACCTTACAACGGCAGTCAAGCACCCGAGGCTAGTTTGATGTATTATTAACGTTAGGTAGCTAGCTAACATACTGGTACATACTGCTGTAATGACATGCTATGTGGTTCGTAAACGTTTGCGTAGCTAACAAATTGTCAGCCCAACATAATGTGAGGTAAGGTAACTTATTTGAAAAGCCATTACTTTATTACATTGCTCAACATTTTATTTATTTTTATTTTACATTTGTCTTAACTAGGCCGTCATTGAAAATAAGAATTTGTTCTTAACTGACTTGCCTAGTAAAATAAAGGGAATTTTTTTTTTTTTAAATACATCCCAAATGGCACACTATTTCTCTATATAGTGCACTATTTTTGGTCTCTGGTTAAAAGTAGTGCACTACATAGAAAATAAGGTCCCATAGGCCCCGTGTCAAAAGTAGTGCACTACATAGGGAATAGGGTCCCATAGGCCCCTCGTCAAAAGTAGTGCACTACATAGTGAATAGGGTAGCCATTTGGAACGCGCGACCGTATGAGTATTACTCAGAGAAACCCGACCACCCAGCCACTAAGCGGCGTATTGATCCGTTCACATTTCTACATTTAAATGCACGCTTTCATTGATCAACTTCTGCTACATTTATATGCAGTGCAGAAACTAGTCCTATGGAAATCCATCTCATTGACATTTATAGGAATTTAGCTACTTGATCCTGTGGTCACGAGATAATTTGATTGTGATGTGTGTGTGTGTGTGTGTGTGTGTGTGTGTGTGTGTGTGTGTGTGTGTGTGTGTGTGTGTGTGTGTGTGTGTGTGTTTGAGCATGTTTGTTTGGTCACCAAATAGTTTGCATATAACAATCTGATCTGTGCTCTGTGTGATATATCATTGATTATTTAAGCTTGTAAGCTAGCTGCGAATTAATTGAAGGAGAACCATGGTGGTATTGATTGTAGCTGATGTCATGTAGATTGCTCTGACCGTACCACAGTGAGGCGTCTAACCTCTCAGCACACCCCTGGGATGAACTTAAAGAACATGAGACTCCCAGGCTGGTACCAAACAGAACATAGCTCTCCCTCAACACCTAGAAACACACGTTCACTACCTGAGATACATGATTGATAACACACGTACAGTGAAATGATTCAGAGACCTTGACTTTTCCCACATTGTGTTAAGTTTCAGCCTTAGTTCTAAAACAGATTAAATGAATATTCCCCACCTCATCAGTATAACATGTTTTATACATTTGTAAAACCTGTTTTGGCTTTGTCATTATGGGGGATTGTGTGTATGTTGATGAGGGAAACAAATATAATAAGGCTGTAATGTAAAAAAATTAAACATTCTGAATGCACTGTATGTCCAGTAATGGCAGAGGCCTGTCTGTGGTACATGCAGTAACACTAACTCTGCATATAATACCTACCAAGTCAAGCAAGTCTGAACAACAAACATGCAATTTTGGTTTATATTCGATTGAGTTGTCAACATACTACTGTTAAAGTTTGGGGTCACTTAGAAATGTCCTTGTTTTCCATATAAATCATACAATGAAATGAGTTGCAAAATGAATAGGAAATATAGTCAAGACGTTGACAAGGTTATAAATAATGTTTTTTTTTATTTAAATAATAATTGTGCCCTTCAAACATTGCTTTCGCCAAAGAATCCTTCATTTGTGGCCACTACAGCCTTGCAGACCTTTGGCATTCTAGTTGTCAATTTGTTGAGGTAATATGAAGAGATTTCACCCCATGCTTTCTGAAGCACCTCCCACAAGCTGGATTGGCTTGATGGGCACTTCTTACGTACCATATGGTCAAGCTGATCCCACAACAGCTCAATAGGGTTGACTGTGCTGGCCACTCCATTACAGACAGAATACCAGCTCTTACCGAAATAGTGGCTGTTTAACAGTCTGATGGCCTTGAGATAGAAGCTGTTTTTCAGTCTCTCGGTCCTAGCTTTAATGCACCTGTACTGACCTCGCCTTCTGGATGATAGTGGGGTGAACAGGCAGTGGCTCGGGTGGTTGTTGTCCTTGATGATCTTTATGGCCTTCCTGTGACATCGGGTGGTGTAGGTGTCCTGGAGGGCAGGTAGTTTGCCCCCGGTGATGCGTTGTGCAGACCTCACTACCCTCTGGAGAGCCTTACGGTTGTGGGCGGAGCAGTTGCCGTACCAGGCGGTGATACAGCCCGACAAGATGCTCTCGATTGTGCATCTGTAGAAGTTTGTGAGTGCTTTCGGTGACAAGCCAAATTTCTTCAGCCTCCTGACGTTTAAGAGGCGCTGCTGCGCCTTCTTCACGATGCTGTCTTTGTGGGTGGACCAATTCAGTTTGTCTGTGATGTGTACGCCGAGGATTTTTAAACTTACTACCCTCTCCACTACTGTTCCATCGATGTGGATAGGGGGGTGTTCCCTCTGCTGTTTCCTGAAGTCCACAATCATCTCCTTAGTTTTGTTGACGTTGAGTGTGAGGTTATTTTCCTGACACCCCACTCCGAGGGCCCTCACCTCCTCCCTGTAGGCCGTCTCGTCGTTGTTGGTAATCAAGCCTACCACTGTTGTGTCGTCCGCAAACTTGATGATTGAGTTGGAGACGTGCCTGGCCACGCAGTCGTGGGTGAACAGGGAGTACAGGAGAGGGCTCAGAACGCACCCTTGTGGGGCCCCAGTGTTGAGGATCAGCGGGGTGGAGATGTTGTTACCTACCCTCACCACCTGGGGGCGGCCCGTCAGGAAGTCCAGTACCCAGTTGCACAGGGCGGGGTCGAGACCCAGGGTCTCGAGCTTGATGACGAGTTTGGAGGGTACTATGGTGTTAAATGCTGAGCTGTAGACGATGAACAGCATTCTCACATAGGTATTCCTCTTGTCCAGATGGGTTAGGGCAGTGTGCAGTGTGGTTGAGATTGCATCGTCTGTGGACCTATTTGGGCGGTAAGCAAATTGGAGTGGGTCTAGGGTGTCAGGTAGGGTGGAACTAAGCAAGTCAGTTAAGAACAGATTCTTATTTACAATGACGGCCTAGAAACAGTGGGTTATCTGCCTTGTTCAGTGGCAGAACAACAGATCAGGGATTCAATCCAGCAACCTTTTGGTTACTGGCCCAATGCTCTAACCACTAGGCTACCTGCTGAGGTTTTGGCTGGCCAACACTCTTATGGAAAGAGAGAATAGATAGGACAGAGGTTTTGGCTGGCCAATACACTTATGGAAAGAGAGAATAGATAGGACAGAGGTTTTGGTTGGCCAACACTCTCATGGAAAGAGAGAATAGATAGGACAGAGGTTTTGGCTGGCCAACACTATTATGGAAAGAGAGAATAGATAGGACAGAGGTTTTGGCTGGCCAACACACTTATGGAAAGAGAGAATAGATAGGACAGAGGTTTCGGTTGGCAAACACTCTTATGGAAAGAGAGAATAGATAGGACAGAGGTTTTGGTTGGCCAACACTCTTATGGAAAGAGAGAATAGATAGGACAGAGGTTTTGGTTGGCCAACACTCTCATGGAAAGAGAGAATAGATAGGACAGAGGTTTTGGTTGGCCAACACTCTTATGGAAAGAGAGAATAGATAGGACAGAGGTTTTGGTTGGCCAACACTT
>NC_048572.1:87168414-87185914 GCF_013265735.2 Oncorhynchus mykiss | reverse complement strand
TGTGTGTGTGTGTGTGTGGGTGTGTGGGTGTGTGAGGGAGACTTACTGCACTGGTGGCCCTGCAGCACCACATCTTTGATGGCCAGCAGGCCGCGATGGCCAGAGGTCACCACTTCAAACACCATCTGAGGAGAGAGGTGACACATCGATAATAACACTGATAAATGTGCACACGTCGTCCAAATGTCACTCATCCTCCACAGTCCTCTCCTCCACCTCCCCAGTCCCTCCCTCACCCCCCTCCAAGTCCCCAGTTCTCCACTCCCTTCCACCTCCCAAGTCCTCCCCTCACCTCCCCAGTCCTCCCCTCCACCTCCCCTGTCCTCCGCTCCAACTTTCCAGTCTTCCCCTCCCTTCAACCTCCCCAGTCTTCCCCTCCACATTCCCAGACCTTCCCTCCCCTCCACACCCCAGTCCTCCCCTCCCCTCCACCTCCCCAGTCCTCCCCTCCACTCCACCTCCCCAGTCATTCCCTTCCCCCCACCTCACCAGTCCTGTTAGAATACTAAGAGTTAATACAGAATGATAGAATACTAAGGGTTACTAGAGAATGATAGAATACTAAGGGTTACTACAGAATGATAGAATATTAAGAGTTACTACAGAATGATAGAATATTAAGAGTTACTACAAAATGATAGAATATTAAGAGTTACTACAGAATGATAGAATACTAAGGGTTCCTACAGAATGATAGAATACTAAGAGTTAATACAGAATGATAGAATATTAAGAGTTACTACAGAATGAGAGAATATTAAGAGTTACTACAGAATGATAGAATACTAAGGGTTCCTACAGAATGTTAGAATACTAAGAGTTAATACAGAATGATAGAATATTAAGAGTTACTACAGAATGTTAGAATACTAAGGGTTCCTACAGAATGATAGAATACTAAGGGTTCCTACAGAATGTTAGAATACTAAGAGTTAATACAGAATGATAGAATATTAAGAGTTACTACAGAATGTTAGAATACTAAGGGTTCCTACAGAATGATAGAATACTAAGGGTTCCTACAGAATGATAGAATACTAAGGGTTCCTACAGAATGTTAGAATACTAAGAGTTAATACAGAATGATAGAATATTAAGAGTTACTACAGAATGATAGAATATTAAGAATTACTACAGAATGATAGAATACTAAGAGTTACTACAGAACGATAGAATATTAAGAGCTCCTACAGAATGATAGAATACTAAGAGTTAATACAGAATGATAGAATACTAAGGGTTCCTACAGAATGTTAGAATACTAAGAGTTAATACAGAATGATAGAATACTAAGAGTTACTACAGAATGATAGAATATTAAGAGTTACTACAGAATGATAGAATACTAAGAGTTACTACAGAATAATAGAATATTAAGAGTTACTACAGAATGTTAGAATACTAAGAGTTAATACAGAATGTTAGAATACTAAGGGTTCCTACAGAATGATAGAATACTAAGGATTTCTACAGAATGTTAGAATACTAAGAGTTAATACAGAATGATAGAATACTAAGAGTTCCTACAGAATGATAGAATACTAAGAGTTACTACAGAATGATAGAATACTAAGGGTTCCTACAGAATGATAGAATACTAAGAGTTCCTACAGAATGATAGAATACTAAGAGTTCCTACAGAATGATAGAATACTAAGAGTTCCTACAGAATGATAGAATACTAAGGGTTCCTACAGAATGTTAGAATACTAAGGGTTCCTACAGAATGATAGAATACTAAGGGTTCCTACAGAATGATAGAATACTAAGGGTTCCTACAGAATGATAGAATACTAAGAGTTACTACAGAATGATAGAATACTAAGGGTTCCTACAGAATGATAGAATACTAAGAGTTCCTACAGAATGATAGAATACTAAGGATTCCTACAGAATGATAGAATACTAAGAGTTACTACAGAATGATAGAATACTAAGAGTTACTACAGAATGATAGAATACTAAGAGTTACTACAGAATGATAGAATACTAAGGATTCCTACAGAATGATAGAATACTAAGAGTTACTACAGAATGATAGAATACTAAGAGTTACTACAGAATGATAGAATACTAAGAGTTCCTACAGAATGATAGAATACTAAGAGTTCCTACAGAATGATAGAATACTAAGAGTTACTACAGAATGATAGAATACTAAGAGTTACTACAGAATGATAGAATACTAAGAGTTACTACAGAATGATAGAATATTAAGAGTTACTACAGAATGTTAGAATACTAAGAGTTAATACAGAATGTTAGAATACTAAGGGTTCCTACAGAATGATAGAATACTAAGGATTTCTACAGAATGATAGAATACTAAGAGTTACTACAGAATGTTAGAATACTAAGAGTTCCTACAGAATGTTAGAATACTAAGGGTTCCTACAGAATGATAGAATACTAAGGGTTACTACAGAATGATATAATACTAAGGGTTCCTACAGAATGTTAGAATACTAAGAGTTACTACAGAATGATAGAATATTAAGAGTTACTACAGAATGATAGAATACTAAGGGTTCCTACAGAATGATAGAATACTAAGAGTTCCTACAGAATGATAGAATACTAAGAGTTCCTACAGAATGATAGAATACTAAGAGTTCCTACAGAATGATAGAATACTAAGGGTTCCTACAGAATGTTAGAATACTAAGGGTTCCTACAGAATGATAGAATACTAAGGGTTCCTACAGAATGATAGAATACTAAGGGTTCCTACAGAATGATAGAATACTAAGAGTTACTACAGAATGATAGAATACTAAGGGTTCCTACAGAATGATAGAATACTAAGAGTTACTACAGAATGTTAGAATACTAAGAGTTCCTACAGAATGATAGAATACTAAGAGTTCCTACAGAATGATAGAATACTAAGGGTTCCTACAGAATGTTAGAATACTAAGGGTTACTCACAGTAATGTAAGCAGAATTCTGTGAATGTTAGAATTAGACCATGGTCAAATCTTTAAGTCAAACACTTTCAAAGACTTTAATGACTGGTGAAGACTACTTGATCTCCAAGCTAAACGAAACGTACCTCAAATACTTTTTGAAATATTTCAATTATTTGAAAGTGTTTGACATCATGTATTTGACCCAGGTCTGAGTGAAGAGACAAGATAAGCGAGATAGGACACGACAGACTAGGGCGGGTCCCCTTTAGAACGTTTGAGTTATGTCCCATGGTTTATATAAATAGAACAGAATGTCCTAGCTATAGTGAGCAGTCGGCACTGGGGTTAAAAAGGGAAATGGAATGCCAGTCCTACCCAAAAAACTGGGTGCGGACCAGAGAGTAGTAACACACCCAGAGGCATGCCTAGCCTACACATGTCCCATAGTGATGACCTCATTCTCTAAATACTGTAACAGCCTTACTACTTCCTCTATAGTTTTGGATTGAACATAGTGATGACATCATTCATTTTACAGTAGTGAGATGTGACAGAAAGAGTTGTGTTATGTCCTACAATGAAAGCCTTAGACTAGCGTATTTTATATCAACAGTATGATAGTAGCACAATCAGACAAAGACAGACAGAACCAAGCAGATACCATTCAGACACCAGTCTAAACGTCAACAGTGAAGAGGTAACTCCGGGGTGCTGGCCTTCTAGGCAGAGTTGCAAAGGAAAAGCCATATCTCAGACTGGCCAAAAATAAGAAAAGACTAAGATGGGCAAAAGAATACAGACACTGGACAGAGGAATTCTGCCTAGAAGGTCAGCATCCCCGAGTCGCCACTTCACCGTTGACCTTGAGACTGGTGTTTTGCAGGTATTATTTAATGAAGCTGCCAGTTGATGACTTGTGAGGCATCTGTTTCTCAAACTAGACACTCTAATGTCCTTGTCCTCTTGCTCAGTTGTGCACCAGGGCCTCCCACTCCTCTTTCTATTCTGGTTAGGGCCACTTTGTGCTGTTCTATGAAGGGAGTAATACACAGCCTTGAACGAGATCCTCAGTTTCTTGGCAATTTCTCTAGCCTCATTTCTCAGAACAAGAATAGACTAACGAGTTTCAGAAGAAAGGTCTTTGAGATGTTTCTACAACTTGATTGGAGTTCACCAATGGTAAATTCAATTTACCAGGACCTCAGACTGGGGCGAAGGTTCACCTTTCAACAGGACAATGACCCTAAGCACACAGCCAAGACAATGCAAGAGTGGCTTCGGGACAAGTTTCTGAATGTTGTTGAGTGGTCCAACTGGAGCCCGGAGTTGAACCCGATCTAAAATTTCTGGAGTGATCGGAAAATAGCTGTGCAGCAATACTCCCCATCCAATCTGACAGAGCTTGAGAGGATCGGCAGAGAAAAATGGAAGAAACTCCCCAAATAAAGGTGTGCCAAGTTTAGTGTCATACCCAAGAAGACTCATGGCTGTAATCACTGCCAAATGTGCTTCAACAAAGTACTGAGTAAAGGGTCTGAATAATTATGCGAATGTCATATTTCTGTGTTTTATTTTGAATAATTTAGCAAACATTTCTAAAAACTTGTTTTGGTTGTGTCACTGTGGGATATTGTGTGTAGATTGATTGGGAGGGGGGTTTAATTTAATACATTTGAGAATAAGGCTGTAACGTAACAAAATGCAGAACAAGTCAATGGCTCCGAACACTTTCCAAAGACACTGTATATCTTTTTTTAACTGGATATTTTCCCACCAAAGAATTTTATGAATATTGCTAGCAAAAACAGAATAAATAAATGTTTAATTACATACCTACAGTAGAAAAGAGGCAAATATATGACTTTTAATGTTGTCAACTTTATTTCTCTACTACAAATTACGATTTGGCAAGTTATTCTGGCTGCAAAATCAAACTCCAGTTTACAGTCTAGCTCACAGCTTAATACTCCCCAGTTTACAGTCTAGCTCATAGCTGAATACTCCCTAGTTTACAGTCTAGCTCATAGCCAATCACTCCCCCAGTTGACAGTCTAGCTCATAGCCAAATACTCACCAGTTTACAGTCTAGCTCAAAGCTAAATACTCCCCAGTTTACAGTCTAGCTCATAGCCAAATTCTCCCCAGTTTACAGACTAGCTCATAGCTGAATACTCCCCAGTTTACAGTCTAGCTCAAAGCTAAATACTCCCCAGTTTACAGACTAGCTCATAGCCAAATACTCCCCAGTTTACTGTCTAGCTCATAGCCAAATTCTCCCCAGTTTACTGTCTAGCTTGCTCATAGCCAAATACTCCCCCGTTGACAGTCAGGCGCATAGCCAATCACTCCCCAGTTTACAGTCTAGCTCATAGTTAATCACTCCCAAGTTTACAGTCTAGCTCATAGCCAAATACTCCCCAGTTTACTGTCTAGCTTGCTCATACCCAATAACTCCCCAGTTTACAATCTAGCTCATACCCAATAACTCCCCAGTTTACAATCTAGCTCATACCCAATAACTCCCCAGTTTACAATCTAGCTCATACCCAATAACTCCCCAGTTTACAATCTAGCTCATACCCAATAACTCCCCCGTTTACAGTTTATGTTGTAAATAGCAATAAATAGAAATTATTCTATAATATGATACATATTCAAAGTAAAAAATTAAAAGTTTTAGGATGACCTGACAGAGAAGTAATTATCTCAGATGAAAGACCTAGTTTGGACTTTATAAAAAACATAACTTGTAATTACTGAATAATATCAGAGTACCAGGTGGTTTCATTATGACAATCACACACACACACACACACACACACACACACACACACACACACACACACACACACACACACACACACACACACACACACACACACACACACACACACACACACACACACACACACACACACACACACATCCCTTAGGTTACTGTGCAATTACAGACACCTATAATTAACACGTGTTGCTAATTAGATGTAATTTGGAGCATTTCGCTTTTTAAATTTTCCTTGTGAGGAAGAGAACAAATATCATTCGTGCCTGCAGAAGTGTTTTACCATTCTGTCAGTTTGGAGTGTGAGACCGTTATTTACCAAACACATACAGTACACACACACACACACACACACACACACACACACACACACACACACACACACACACACACACACAGTGGGGCCTGTAGCCTGTGGCTCTAATGAAATAGCCCTGTGGGGCCTAATCTCTCGTTGGTTGGGAGATCAAGGAGAACCTCTGCATCATACACCATGTCCTATTCTATGTCCCAAATGGCACCCTATGCCCTAGTGCACTACTTTGACCAGGGCCCAATGGCACCCTATACCCTAGAAAGTGCACTACTTTTGACCAGGGTCCAATGGCACCCTATACCCTATAAAGTGCACTACTTTTGACCAGGGCCCAATGGCACCCTATACCCTATAAAGTGCACTACTTTTGACCAGGGCTCATAGGGGATAGGGTCGCATTTGTGACGCAGATTGGTGAGTTCCCCTCTCTTCCTCAATGAGTCCTAGAAACACTGATAATCAGGGTGTGAAATCACTGTGACTGGGGCTGTGTGCCAGCGATGATGTACCCCGGTGAAGTGAGGTGAGGTGGCAGCAGAAAACTCAAATTATATAGAACTGGCGCTGGGGGGAGAGGAAGGACATAGGCCCATTGCCATGGATACAAGAGGTTCATATTCAGAAGTAATATATAACTAAGCAATAAGGTACACGAGGCAGTGTTGTATCATGAATAAGGTCACAGGTAAGAGGCAGTGCTGTATCATGAATAAGGTCACAGGTAAGAGGCAGTGTTGTATCATGAATAAGGTCACAGGTAAGAGGCAGTGCTGTATCATGAATAAGGTCACAGGTAAGAGGCAGTGTTGTATCATGAATAAGGTCACAGGTAAGAGGCAGTGTTGTATCATGAATAAGGTCACAGGTAAGAGGCAGTGTTGTATCATGAATACAGTCACAGATAAGAGGCAGTGTTGTATCATGAATAAGGCCACAGGTAAGAGGCAGTGTTGTATCATGAATACAGTCACAGATAAGAGGCAGTGTTGTATCATGAATACAGTCACAGATAAGAGGCAGTGTTGTATCATGAATAAGGCCACAGGTAAGAGGCAGTGTTGTATCATGAATAAGGCCACAGGTAAGAGGCAGTGTTGTATCAGTGCTTGTTCGGCCCAAAACCATACAAATCTTAATTAAAACGTTAATTTTGATAAGTAAATTCATACAATTTCAAAAAGGTACTGTATGGTAAGATATGGTATTGTGTGGTATGGTATGGTATTGTATGGTATTGTGTGGTATGGTATGGTGTGGTATGGTATGGTATGGTATTGTGTGGTATGGTATGGTATGGTATGGTATTGTGTGGTATGGTATGGTGTGGTATGGTATGGTATAGTATTGTGTGGTATGGTATGGTGTGGTATGGTATGGTATGGTATTGTGTGGTATGGTATGGTGTGGTATGGTATGGTATGGTATTGTGTGGTATGGTATGGTATGGTATTGTGTGGTATGGTATGGTATGGTATTGTGTGGTATGGTATGGTGTGGTATGGTATGGTATGGTATGGTATGGTATTGTGTTGTATGGTATGGTGTGGTATGGTATGGTATGGTATTGTGTGGTATGGTATGGTATGGTATTGTGTGGTATGGTATGGTATGGTATTGTGTGGTATGGTATGGTGTGGTATGGTATGGTATGGTATGGTGTGGTATGGTATGGTGTGGTATGGTATGGTGTGGTATTGTGTGGTATGGTATGGCATGGTATTGTGTGGTATGGTATTGTGTGGTATGGTATGGCATGGTATTGTGTGGTATGGTATGGTGTGGTATTGTGTGGTATGGTATGGCATGGTATTGTGTGGTATGGTATGGTGTGGTATGGTATTATGTGGTATGGTATGGTATGGTATGGTATTGTGTGGTATGGTGTGGTATGGTATTGTGTGGTATGGTATGGTGTGGTATGGTATTGTGTGGTATGGTATGGCATGGTATTGTGTGGTATGGTGGGGTGTGTAAGGTATGGTATGGTATTGTGTTGTATGGTAAGGTATGGTAAGGTATGGTATGGTATTGTGTTGTGTGGTATGGTATGGTATGGTATTGTGTTGTGTGGCAAGGTAAGGTAAGGTATGGTATGGTATGGTATGGTATGGTATGGTATGGTATGGTATTGTGTGGTATGGTATGGTATTGTGTGGTATGGTATAGTATGGTATGGTATGGTATGGTATGGTATGGTGTGGTATGGTAAGGTAAGGTATGGTATGGTATAGTATGGTATGGTATGGTATGGTAAGGTATGGTAGGGTAAGGTAAGGTATGGTATGGTATAGTATGGTAAGGAATGGTATGGTATGGTAAGGAATGATATGGTATGGTATGGTAAGGTAAGGATTGGTATGGTATGGTATGGTATGGTATGGTAAGGTACGGTACGGTAAGGATTGGTATGGTATGGTATGGTATGTTATGGTAAGGAATGGTATGGTATGGTATGGCATGGTATGGTATGGTAAGGTATGGTATGTTATGGTAAGGAATGGTATGGTATGGTATGGTATGGTAAGGCATGTTATGGTATGGTAAGGTATGGTAAGGAATGGTAAGGTATGGTATGGTATGGTAAGGTATGATGGTAAGGCACACTCTCCTCCAACCCGCCTCACCAATTAAAAAAAAAAGTATTATTCAACTCAAATCTGGAAACCACAATAGAAGCTTCAGAAGCTAGCCAGTTTACTGGCTAACGTTAGTATTCAGCTAACCACGGTTGGTGGTCATCAGCTATCCTTTAGCTCAAAAAGCTATCGGCAGTTTTGTACAACGCGACTCAGTCCAGAGCATACCGGACCTATTTTCTCTCCATATCCCAGGATTTCTACCGCAAGCTCTGGACATTTACACCTGGATCTTGCGGCTAGCTAGCTGCTATCCGAGTGACTATTGGCTTACGTCGATTCCGGAGCAAACATCAATTATTCCGGAGCTAGCCAGCTGAAGAGTTCCATCAGCCATTCCTGGGCTACAATCACCTATCCGGACCCGTTTTCCTGCCGATGCGGAGCCCCACCGGGCCTTCACAGCTGGACTACCGACGTTATCTGCCTGAGGGAGTTATTCAACTGGCCCCTCCGTCGCGACGTTACCTGAACGCCCGTCAGCAGCCTGCTAATCGTTAGCTGTCTTATCGGCTGGTATCTGAATAGGTCTATCGGACAATTTTGTTGGGTCACTATAACTATATCTATTTTGCCAATTGGATTGGTCCCCTCTACCACACGGAACCCCACTAATTCTACCGACGGAAACGCACGAGGTGGCTAAAAACAGACCCCCATCCTCTGCCAGCTTGCTACCGATGGCCTGGCTAGCTGTCTGAATCGCCGTGACCCCAACCAACCTCACTACTCACTGGACCCTTATGATCACTCGCCTTACCATCCTTAATGTCAATTAGCCTTGTCCATCGCTGTTCTGGTTAGTGTTTATGGGCTTATTTCAGAGCCTCTAGTCCTGCTCATTATACCTTATCCAACCTTTCAGTTCCACCACCCGCGATGACATCACCTGGTTTCAATGATGTTTCTAGAGACAAAATCTCTCTCATCATCACTCAATACCTAGGTTTACCTCCACTGTATTCACATCCTACCATACCTTTGTCTGTACATTATACCTTGAAGCTATTTTATTGCCCCCAGAAACCTCATTTTACTCTCTGTTCTGGACATCCTAGATGACCAATTCCCTAAATACAACATTTTCAGACAAGATAGAACGGCCAAAGGGAGCGGTGTTGCAATCTACTGCAGAGTTCTGTCCTACTATCCAGATCTGTACCCAAACAATTTGAACTTTTAAAAATCCACCTTTCTAAAAACAAGTCTCTCACCGTTGCCGCCTACTATAGACCACCCTCTGCCCCCAGCTGTGCCCTGGACACCATACGTCAACTGATTGCCCCCCATCGATCTTCAGAGCTCATGCTGCTAGGTGACCGAAACTGGAACATGCTTAACACCCCAGCCATCCTACAATCTAAGCCTGATGCCCTCAATCTCGCACAAATTATCAATGAACCTACCAGGTACCACCCCAAAGCCGTAAACACGGGCACCCTCATAGAAATCATCCTAACCAACTTGCCCTCTAAATACACCTCTGCTGTTTTCAAACAAGAGATCAGCGATCACTGTCTCATTGCCTGCATCTGTAATGGGTCAGCGGTCAAACTCATCACTATAAAACGCTCCCTGAAACACTTCAGCAAGCAAGCCTTTCTAATCGACCTGGCCTGGGTATCCTGGAAGGATATTGACCTCATCCCGTCAGTAGAGGTTGCCTGGTTATTTTTTTTAAATGCCTTCCTCACCATCTTAAATAAGTATGCCTCATTCAAGAAATGTTGAACCAGGAACAGATATAGCCCTTGGTTCTCTCCAGACCTGACTGCCCTTAAACAACACAAAAACATCCTCTGGCATTACATTAGCATCGAACAGCCCCCGTGATATGTAACTTTTCAGGGAAGCTCGAAACCAATATACACAGGCAGTTAGAAAAGCAAAGGCTAGCTTTTTCAAAGGCTAGGAAACTAGGAAACACTAGGAAACACTGTCACCACCGATAAATCCACTATAATTGCGAATTTCAATAAGCATTTTTCTACGGGTGGCCATGCTTTCCACCTGGCTACCCCTACCCCGGTCAACAGCACTGCACTCCCCACAGCAACTCGCCCAAGCCACCCCCCCCCCCCTTCTCCTTCTCCCAAATCCAGTCAGCTGATGTTCTGAAAGAGCTGCAAAATCTGGACCGCTACAAATCAGCCGGGCTAGACAATCTGGACCCTTTCTTTCTAAAATGATGTGCCGAAATTGTTGCAACCCCTACTACTAGCCTGTTCAACCTCTCTTTCGTGTTATCTGAGATTCCCAAAGATTGGAAAGCAGCTGCGGTCATCCCCCTCTTCAAAGGGGGGGACACTCGACCCAAACTGCTACAGACCTATATCTATCCTACCCTGCCTTTCTAAGGTCTTCGAACGCCAAGTCAACAAACAGATTACCGACCATTTTGAATCCCACCGCACCTTCTCCGCTATATAATCTGGTTTCAGAGCTGGTCATGGGTGCACCTCAGCCACGCTCAAGGTCCTAAACGATATCTTAACCGCCATCGATAAGAAACAATACTGTGCAGCCGTATTCATTGACCTGGCCAAGGTATTCGACTCTGTCAATCACCACATCCTCATCGGCAGACTCGATAGCCTTCGTTTCTCAAATGGTTGCCTCGCCTGGTTCACCAACTACTTCTTTGATAGAGTTCAGTGTGTCAAACCGGAGGGCCTGTTGTCCAGTCCTCTGGCAGTTTTTATGGGTGTGCCACAGGGTTCAATTCTTCGGCCGACTCTCTTCTCTGTATACAATGATATACATCAATGATGTCGCTCTTGCTGCTGGTGAGTCTCTGATCCACCTCTACGCAGACGACACCATTCTGTATACTTCTGGCCCTTCTTTGGACACTGTGTTAACAACCCTCCAGACGAGCTTCAATGCCATACAACTCTCCTTCCGTGGCCTCCAATTGCTCTTAAATAGAAGTAAAACTAAATGCATACTCTTCAACCGATTGCTGCCTGCACCTGCCCGCCCGTCCAACATCACTACTCTGGACGGTTCTGACTTAGAATATGTGGACAACTACAAATACCTAGGTGTCTGGTTAGACTGTAAACTCTCCTTCCAGACTCACCTCAAACATCTCCAATCCAAAGTTAAATCTAGAATTTGCTTCCTATTTCGCAACAAAGCATCCTTCACTCATGCTGCCAAACATACCCTCTTAAAACTGACCATCCTACCGATCCTCGACTTTGGCGATGTCATTTACAAAATAGCCTCCAATACCCTACTCAATAAATTGGATGCAGTCTATCACAGTGCCATCCGTTTTGTCACCAAAGCCCCATATACTACCCACTACTGCGACCTGTACACTCTCGTTGGCTGGCCCTCGCTTCATACTCGTCGCCAAACCCACTGGCTCCAGGTCATCTACAAGACCTTGCTAGGTAAAGTCCCCCCTTATCTCAGATCGCTGGTCACCATAGCAGCACCCACCTGTAACACGCGCTCCAGCAGGTATATCTCACTGGTCACCCCCAAAACCAATTCTTCCTTTGGCCGCCTCTCCTTCCAGTTCTCTGCTGCCAATGACTGGAACGAACTACAAAAATCTCTGAAACTGGAAACACGTATCTCCCTCGCTAGCTTTAAGCACCAGCTCTCAGAGCAGCTCACAGATTCCTGCACCTGTACACAGCCCATCTATAATTTAGCCCAAACAACTACCTCTCCCCCTACTGTATTTATTTATTTATTTTTGCTCCTTTATTTCTCCCATTATTTATATCTCTACTTTGCAGGTTAAGGTTAAATAAAATAAATAAATAAAAGGTATGGTATGGTAAGGTAGGGTAAGGTTTGGCATGGTAAGGTAAGGTAAGGTAGGGTATGGTATGGTATGGTAAGGTAGGGTATGGGATGGTATGGTAAGGTATGGCATGGTAAGGTAAGGTAAGGTAGGGTATGGTATGGTATGGTAAGGTAACAGAAAGTATGGTATGGTAAGGTAAGGTAAGGTATGGTATGGTAAGGTAACAGAAAGTATGGTATGGTAAGGTAAGGTATGGTAAGGTATGGTATGGTAAGGTAAGGTAAGGTATGGTATGGTAAGGTAACAGAAGGTATGGTATGGTAAGGTATGGTAAGGTAAGTTATGGTAAGGTATGGTAAGGTAAGGTAAGGTAAGGTACGGTGAAATCTTCTCACCTGATAGAAGTTGGGCCAGTAGGTAGAGATGGCCAGTTCTACCTGCACCCAGGCTCTAGTAGCTGGCCCAGACACGTTCCAGACGGGCATGCCCAGTGGACTGTTGTTCTCTCTGATGTACACGTTGAGCTGCCCCGGTCCCGCCCCCTCGTGGCCAGACAGGAAGTACTCGAAGATTACGCAGTGGGTGTCATTCTCCTTCAGCTGGGGGGTCAGGAGGAGGGCCTTCTGACCAGCGAAACGCCCCGACGTGTTGACCATTATGAAGGCTGAATCTAGGATAGAGGAGACAGCATGTGAGACAGTACTGTGGAAATGTACAAAACTTCAGCTGACAGATCCTGATTCTAGAGGACCAGCGGAGAGGACAACATTAACGGGAATTAGAACAGTGGAGCTGCAAGGTCAGAACTAAAGGATCGCATCAAGACAAAACAAACTTTATTTAAAGAGGCAATCTGCGGTTCAAACAATAACAAAAGAGTCCATCCTGCCACTGTATTTGGTAAGCAGCTGAGGTATGGGGCTGAGGGTGAAATGTCAAATTCATAGACAAAGCTTTGGATGCAAGGATTGACCATCCATGATATCAAAACTATAGTTGTATTCATGTTTGGAGGCTATACAGTGTTTGTTTACATTCACACTGAACAATAACAATGAACGCAACACGCGACAATTTCAAAGTTACAGTTCATATAAGGACATGTGAAATGGGCCTGGGAGGGCATAGGCCCACCCACTGGGAAGCCAGGCCCAGCCAATCAGAATGATTAGCACAGGGTGATCATGCTGTTCAATCAGCTTCTTGATATGCTGCCCCTGTCAGGTGGATTAATTATCTTGGCAAAGGAGAAATACTCACTGACAGAATATGTAAACAAATTTGTGCAAAACATTTGAGAGAAGAAAAGATTTTGGTGCGTATGGAACATTTCTGGGATGTTGGTTTTTTTTGCAGTCACTTTAAATAGCATGTAGCCATCTGGATACATTTGACAGTATAACAGTGGAGAGGAGACAATAACATGCAATAGTATGGGTTAGCAAAGGTTCTTTATGTAGAGAGAGAAGACTGGGAGAGGACTGGGAGAGGACTGGGAGAGGACCGGGAGAAGACTGGGAGAGGACTGGGAGAGGACTGGGAGAGGACCGGGAGAGGACTTGGAGAGGACTTGGAGAGGACTTGGAGAGGACTGGGAGAGGACTGGGATAATACTGGGAGAGGACTTGGAGAGGACTGGGGGAGGACTTGGAGAATACTGGGAGAGGACTTGGAGAATATTGGGAGAGGACTTGGAGAGGACTGGGAGAAGACTGGGAGAGGACTTGGAGAGGACTTGGAGAGGACTTGGAGAGGACTGGGTTGTGCTTTGATTGACTGTAAAAACATTGAGGAGACGTGAGACAGGGTTGGAGTCAATCCCAAATCAATTTCCAGTCAATTCACGAAAGAAAAACTAAATTCCAATTCCACATGTTCCTAATTGAAAAGCATTGAAGAGAGATGGAATTGGAACGTTAGTGTACTTCCTGAATTGACAGGAAGTCATCGTGACACTGCCAGCTATACCGAGGGTTTATAACAAAGGTGGATTATAGCTCAAATGATGGAGAAAAATGAAGAAAAGGGTAGAATGAGGAATCAATAGCAACTAGAGTAAGAAGAACACTCTAGATTTCCTCCCTTTGATTTAACATTAAAGGTTCATCTAATCCTCTCTCCACCTGCCAATAGAGGACAAGTGAGAATGATTATATTGGCAAAACATTAAGGGCTGAGCACAGCGCATTTCTCATCCTCTCATAGACCTATAGCTGTCGGCGCTACAGAAAGAATAGAAGACAGCATGACGTACTGAAAGGACACGTGCGAAAATACAATCCAGGGTTATATTCATTGGTGCAAGCCGAAGGAAAAAACCGTCACAAAACTAGCAGCGAAAATGAGTCTTTCTTATTGGCCAAGTTCTGGTTAGTTCCTCCGCGTTCAGCCCATTCGCCCCTGTTTGGTTCTTTGTGAATACAACGCAGAAGATAAACATAACAGGGTGGTCAGGAATGTGTTGAACAGAGAGTACGAATACACAATTAATCACCTCACAAAGACAATTTACATTTGCACTTTATAGGGAAAGACGAATCACTGGTGAGCAGTACACATCTACAGACGAATGACTGGTGAGCAGCACACAGCTACAGACTAATGACTGGTGAGCAACACACAGCTACAGACTAATGACTAATGACTGGTGAGCAACACACAGCTACAGACTAATCACAGGTGAGCAGCACACAGCTACAGACTAATGACCAATGACTGGTGAGCAACACACAGCTACAGACTAATGACTGGTGAGCAACACACAGCTACAGACTAATGACTAATGACTGGTGAGCAACATACAGCTACAGACTAATGACTGATGAGCAACACACAGCTACAGACTAATGACTAATGACTGGTGAGCAACACACAGCTACAGATCAATGACTGGTGAGCAACACACAGCTACAGACTAATGACTAATGACTGGTGAGCAGCACACAGCTACAGACTAATGACTAATGACTGGTGAGCAACACACAGCTACAGACCAATGACTGGTGAGCAACACACAGCTACAGACTAATGACTGGTGAGCAGCACACAGCTACAGACTAATGACTGGTGAGCAACACACAGCTACAGACTAATCACTGGTGAGCAACACACAGCTACAGACTAATCACTGGTGAGCAAAACACAGCTACAGACTAATGACTAATGACTGGTGAGCAACACACATCTACAGACTAATGACTAATGACTGGTGAGCAAAACACAGCTACAGACTAATGACTAATGACTGGTGAGCAACACACAGCTACAGACTAATGACAAATGACTGGTGAGCAACACACAGCTACAGACTAATGACTGGTGAGCAACACACAGCTACAGACTAATCCTAGGTGAGCAGCACACAGCTACAGACTAATGACTATTGACAGGTGAGCAGCACACATCCACAGACTAATGACTGGTGAGCAAAACACAGCTACAGACTAATGACTAATGACTGTTGAGCAATACACAGCTACAGACTAATGACTGGTGAGCAACACACAGCTACAGACTAATTATAGGTGAGCAGCACACAGCTATAGACTAATGACTAATGACTGGTGAGCAGCACACAGCTACAGACTAATGACCAATGACTGGTGACCAACACACAGCTACAGACTAATGACTGGTGAGCAACACACAGCTACAGACTAATGACTAATGACTGGTGAGCAACATACAGCTACAGACTAATGACTGATGAGCAGCACACAGCTACAGACTAATGACTAATGACTGGTGAGTACCACACAGCTACAGATCAATGACTGGTGAGCAACACACAGCTACAGACTAATGACTAATGACTGGTGAGCAGCACACAGATACAGACTAATGACTAATGACTGGTGAGCAACATACAGCTACAGACTAATGACTGATGAGCAGCACACAGCTACAGACTAATGACTAATGACTGGTGAGTACCACACAGCTACAAATCAATGACTGGTGAGCAACACACAGCTACAGACTAATGACTAATGACTGGTGAGCAGCACACAGATACAGACTAATGACTAATGACTGGTGAGTAACACACAGCTACAGACCAATGACTGGTGAGCAACACACAGCTATAGACTAATGACTAATGACTGGTGAGCAGCACACAGCTACAGACTAATGACTGGTGAGCAACACACAGCAACAGACTAATCACTGGTGAGCAACACACAGCTACAGACAAATCACAGATGAGCAACACACAGCTACAGACTAATGACTAATGACTGGTGAGCAACACACAGCTACAGACTAATGAGTGGTGAGCAAAACACAGCTACAGACTAATGACTAATGACTGGTTAGCAACACACATCTACAGACTAATGACTGGTGAGCAAAACACAGCTACAGACTAATGACTAATGACTGGTGAGCAACACACACCTACAGACTAATGACTGGTGAGTAACACACAGCTACAGACTAATGACTAATGACTGGTGAGCAACACACAGCTACAGACTAATGACTGGTGAGCAACACACAGCTACAGACCAATGACTGGTGAGCAGCACACAGCTACAGACTAATGACTGGTGAGCAGCACACAGCTACAGACGAATGACTGATGAGCAGCACACAGCTACAGACTAATGACTAATCACTGGTGAGCAACACACAGCTACAGACTAATGACTGGTGAGCAGCACACAGCTACAGACTAATGACTGGTGAGCAGCACACAGCTACGAACTAATGACTAATGACTGGTGAGCAGCACACAGCTACAGACTAATGACTGGTGAGCAGCACACAGCTACAGACTAATGACTGGTGAGCAACACACAGCTACTAACTAATCACTGGTGAGCAACACACAGCTGCAGACTAATGACTAATGACTGGTGAGCAGCACACAGCTAGAGACTAATGACTAATGACTGGTGAGCAACACACAGCTACAGACTAATGACTAATGACTGGTGAGCAACACACAGCTACAGACTAATGACTGGTGAGCAGCACACAGCTACAGACTAATGACTGGTGAGCAACACACAGCTACAGACCAATGACTGGTGAGCAACACACAGCTACAGACAAATGACTGGTGAGCAACACACAGCTACAGACTAA
>NC_048572.1:87145914-87163414 GCF_013265735.2 Oncorhynchus mykiss | reverse complement strand
TCGCTAGAATGTTCTCTAAGGTCCTTTTAATAACATTCAACCATCTGTTCAGGGGACGAAACTCTCTCTCTCTCTCTCTCTCTCTCTCTGTCTCTCTCTCTCTCTCTCTCTCTCTCTCTCACTCTCTCTCTCTCTCTCTCTCTCCCCCCTCCCCCCCTCTCTCTCTCTCTCTCTCTCTCTCTCTGTCTCTCTCTCTCTCCCTCCTTCCCAATCTGTCTCTTTGTATTCATTTCTCTCTCCCTCCCCCTCTCTCTCTCTCTCTCTCCCCCCGCCCTCTCTCTCTCCCTCCCCCGCTTTCCCATCTCTCTCTCCCTCTCCCCCCCTCTCTCTCTCTCCCCCCTCTCTCTCCCTCCCTCCCCCTCTCTCCCCTCTCTCTCGCTTCCTCCCCTTCTTTCTCCCTCCCTCCTCCTCTCTCTCTCTCCCTCCCCTCTCTCTCTCTCCTCTCTCTCTCTCTCTGCCTCCACTCTCTCTTCCCCTCTTTCTCCCTCCCTCCCCTCTTTCTCTCCTCTCTCTCTCTCTCCCTCCCCTCTCATCCCCCCTTTCTCCCTCCCCCCACTCTCTCTCCCCCCACTCTCCCTCTCTCCCCCCCCTCTCCCTCCCTCTCCCCTCTCTCTCTCCCTCTCCCCTCTCTCTCTCCCTCTCCCTCTCCCCTCTCCCTCCCCCAACTCTCTCTCCCTCCCCTCTCTCCCCCCCTCTCCCTCTCCCCTCTCTCCTCTCTCCCTCCCTCTCCCCTCTCTCTCCCCCCTCTCCCTCTCCCCCCTCTCCCTCCACCCCCCCCCTCTCCGCTCTCTCTCTCCCTCCCCCTGTGGGGAGTCAGGTCTCTGTCAGTGTGATATGAAGCAACACTAATAACCTCATGATGAATAGGTTCCATTGAAGCGCCATTACGAAGACAGAGCACACGTCTCAAATGGCACCCTATTCCCTACGTAGTGCACTACTTTCAACCAGGGGCCCCAGGCACTATAGTGCACTATATTGGGAATAGGTTGGTAGTTGAGACACCACGCCAGAGAACCACAGAGAAAACACATAGTGATGTACTTCCTGTGATGATTAAAAACAATCTGCTTACTATACAATGTGACACTGTTACACACAGGTTGATGCATCGCTGTGATCTGTGTGTGTGTGTGTGTGTGCGTGCGTGCGTGCGTGTGCGTGCGTGTGCGTGCGTGTGTGTCATTGTCTTCTCTCCCTGTGTAGGTAATTAAGGTTAGAAATCTGATCCGTCTAGCCAGCCGTACATTTCCCTCCATTATTAATGAAAGTATTCACACCCCGTGAACTATTCCACATGTTGTTGTGTTACAGCCTGAATTCAACATGGATTAAACAGATTTAAAACAGACACATAAACTTCAGTTCTTTGCAACATGTTTTTCAGTGTTACTTCAAGTGCCTTGTTGCAAACAGGATGCACCTTTTTTTGTATATTTGGTTTATGTACAGACTTCCTTCTTTTCACTCTGTCGTTTAGGTTAGTGGAGTAACTACAATGTTGTTGATCCCATCCTCAGTTTTCTCCTACCACAGCCATTAAACTCTGTAACTGTTTTAAAGTCACCATGGGCCTCATGGTGAAATCCCTGAACGTTTTCCTTCCTCACCGGCAACTGAGTTAGGAAGGACGCCTGTATCTTTGTAGTGACTGGGTGTATTGATACACCATCCAAAGTGTCATTAATAACTTCATTAATAACTTCACATTGCTCAAAGGGATATTCAACGTCTGCTTATCGATGCCCTTCTTTGCGAGGCATTGGAAATGTGTGGTTGAATCTGTGCTTGAAATTCACTACTCGATCGAGGGACCTTACAGATATAATACTTGCATGTGTGGGGGTACAGAGATGAAGTAGTCATTCATAAATCACCCCTATTATGAACCACAGAATGAGTCCATTCAACTTATTATGCCATGTTATTATTTAATATAATAACTATTATGTTACTCCTGAACTTATTTAGGCTCGCCATAACAAAAAAAAAGGGGGTTGAATACTTATTGACACTTCAGCTTTACATTTTCTACATTTCTCAAATGTTCTAAAAAAAACATAATTCCACTTTGACATTATGGGGTATTGTGTGTCGAACAGTGACCACAAAAATCTACATTTCTATCCATTTTAAAATTCAGGCTGTAACACAAGTAAATATGGAAAAAATGAAAAGGGTGTGTGAACACTGTTATGAACCTCGTCCTCCTCTGAGGAGGAGAAGCGAGAAGGATCGGGGGACCAAAACGCAGCGTCAGCGAAACAGTCTCGTGTGGCGACAAACACTGATGTGGGGTTGTGTGAACACTGTTACGAACCTCGTCCTCCTCTGAGGAGGAGGAGAAGCGAGAAGGATCGGGGGACCAAAACGCAGCGTCAGCGAAACAGTCTCGTGTGGCGACAAACACTGATGTGGGGTTGTGTGAACACTGTTACGAACCTCGTCCTCCTCTGAGGAGGAGGAGAAGCGAGAAGGATCGGGGGACCAAAACGCAGCGTCAGCGAAACAGTCTCGTGTGGCGACAAACACTGATGTGGGGTTGTGTGAACACTGTTACGAACCTCGTCCTCCTCTGAGGAGGAGGAGAAGCGAGAAGGATCGGGGGACCAAAACGCAGCGTCAGCGAAACAGTCTCGTGTGGCGACAAACACTGATGTGGGGTTGTGTGAACACTGTTACGAACCTCGTCCTCCTCTGAGGAGGAGGAGAAGCGAGAAGGATCGGGGGACCAAAACGCAGCGTCAGCGAAACAGTCTCGTGTGGCGACAAACACTGATGTGGGGTTGTGTGAACACTGTTATGAACCTCGTCCTCCTCTGAGGAAGACCAAAACACAGCGTCAGCGAAACAGTCCCGTGTGGCGACAAACACTGACACGGAAGACCAAACACCCACAACCCAAAAGTGAAGCCCGGGCTACCTAAGTATGATTCTCAATCAGGGACAACCAGGCTACCTAAGTACGATTCTCAATCAGGGACAACCAGGCTACCTAAGTACGATTCTCAATCAGGGACAACCAGGCTACCTAAGTACGATTCTCAATCAGGGACAACCAGGCTACCTAAGTACGATTCTCAATCAGGGACAACAATTGACAGCTGCCTCTGATTGAGAACCATACAAGGCCGAACTCAAAAACCCCAACATAGAAAAACAAACACAGACTGCCCACCCCAACTCACGCCCTGACCATACCAAAACAAAGAATAAAATAACAGAACTAAGGTCCGAACGTGACAAATACTTACTGAAGGCGCTGTAATCTAACCGTAATGCAACACATTAAGTAAATAACAAATCAAATAGAAATACAATGTAAAAAACTCTTAACTTTGGAGGAAGTGTTTGACAAAAAAGCATTTCCGTTCTTTTAACTTGAATGGAATAGGACAGAATATATATATATATTTCCAGTTACACCACATCTCCCCTTGCCGTCTCACCATACAGACTCTAGGAACAAGACATTGAAACCCCCTATGTGTTCGTCTAATCTGACGGCGTTCATTTGGGACCCAGCCCATTTGGGACCGAGTTCATTTGGGATCCAGTTCATTTGGGATCCAGTTCATTTGGGACCCAGCCCATTTGGGACCGAGTTCATTTGGGACCCAGTTCATTTGGGACCCAGTTCATTTGGGATCCAGCCCATTTGGGACCGAGTTCATTTGGGACCCAGTTCATTTGGGACCCAGCCCATTTGGGACCGAGTTCATTTGGGACCCAGTTCATTTGGGACCCAGTTCATTTGGGATCCAGCCCATTTGGGACCCAGCCCATTTGGGACCCAGTTCATTTGGGATCCAGTTCATTTGGGATCCAGTTCATTTGGGACTCAGCCCATTTGGGACCCAGCCCATTTGGGACCCAGTTCATTTGGGACCCAGTTCATTTGGGACCCAGTTCATTTGGGACCCACCCAGCTCATTTGGGATCATTCCTTCCCTGATGCTCATCAAGATTAATAACGACCGCATACGTACACTACCGTAGCAGCAGTTGAACAACTAATCGCAAACCAATTAGCTTACCAGTCTAAGATCAAGTCATAACGACTTTGTGTTAGCGTTACTTTACTTGCAAGACACACCGGTATGTGGGTTGTTCTCTCTCTCTCTCTGTTTCTCTCTCTCTCTGTTTCTCTCTCTTTTCCTCTCTCCCTCTTATATCTCCCTTGTTCTCTCTCTCTCTCTCTGTTTCTCTCTCTCTGTTTCTCTCTCTCTTCCTCCCTCCCTCTTATATATCCCTTGTTCTCCCCCCCCCCCCCCCCCCCCGTCACTGTGTCCCCCTTCACTTCCCCCTCCCTCCCCCTCTTTAAAAAAAAAAAAGAAAGCGGTACATCAGGCCAATTAAATATAGAGATCTCTCCCTCCACTTGAGGGCTGTCTGCATCAGGCTCTGCCCCAAATGGTCCCCCTTACACCATGTGTAGTGCACTCCTTTTGACCAAAGAACCCATAGGTCGAACGTATTGCACTATAATGGGAATAGGGCGCCATTTGGGACTCAGATATAGTGTGGCGTAGTCCTTAAAGGGCAGAGCTGTTGTCAGAGGACGAGGTAATACGGAGAACATTGTCGTTCATATGGTGGTTACTGTTTCCCCTTTCTACTGCACACAGTAAAGAATATAGACCTGTAAAGAATATAGACCTGTATAGTACAGAATACAGACCTGTAAAGAATATAGACCTGCAAAGAATATAGACCTGTATAGAATATAGACCTGTATAGTACAGAATACAGACCTATATAGGACAAAATATAGACCTATACAGTACAGAATACAGACATATATAATACATAATATAGACTCTATAGCATGGAATATAGACCTCTATAGTATAGAATATAGACCTATACAGTACAGAATATAGACCTGTATAGTACAGAATGTAGACCTCTATAGTATAGAATATAGACCTATTAGGTACAGAATATAGACCTATAGAGTACAGAATATAGACCTATAGAGTACAGAATATAGACCTGTATAGTATAGAATATAGACCTGTATAGTACAGAATATAGACCTCTATAGTATAGAACATAGACCTGTATAGTGCACTACTTTTGGCAGCTTCATTAAATAGTCCCCGCAAAACACCAGTCTCAACGTCAACAGTGAAAAGGCGACTCCAGGATGCTGGCCCTCTAGGCAGAGTTCCTCTGTCCAGTGTCTGTGTTCTTTTGCCCATCTTAATCTTTCATTTTTATTGTCCAGTCTGAGATATGGCTTTTTCTTTGCAACTCTTTCTAGAAGGCCAGCATCCCGGAGTTGGCTCTTCACTGTTGCCATTGAGACGGGTGTTTTGAGGGTAGTATTTAATGAGGCTACCAGTTGAGGACCTGTGAGGCGTCTCTTTCTCAAATTAGACACTCTAATGGACTTGTCCTCTTGCTCTGTTGTGCACCTGGGCCTCCCACTCCTCTTTCTATTCTGGTTAGGGCCACTTTGCACTGTTCTGTGAAGGGAGTATTACACAGCGTGAGGCGTCTCTTTCTCAAACTAGACACTCTAATGTACTTGTCCTCTTGCTCAGTTGTGCACCGGGGCCTCCCACGCCTCTTTCTATTCTGGTTAGAGCCTGTCGGCGCTGTTCTGTGAAGGGAGTAGTACCACAGCGTTGTACGAGATCTTCACTTTCTTGGCAATTTCTCGCATGGAATAGCCTTCATTTCTCAGAACAAGAATAGACTGACGAGTTTCAGAAGAAAGGTCTTTGTTTCTGGTCATTTTGAGCCTGTAATCAAACCCACAAATGCTGATGCTCCAGATACTCAACTAGTCTAATTAAGGCCAGTTTTATTGCTTCTTTAATCAGAAAAACAGTTTTCAGCTGTGCTAACATAATTGCAAAAGTGTTTTCTAATGATCAACTAGACTTTTAAAATTACAAACTTGGATTAGCTAACACAACGTGCCATTGGAACGCAGGAGTGATGGTTGCTGATAATGGGCCTCTGTACACCTATGTAGATATTCCATTAAAAATCAGCCATTTCCAGCTACAATAGTCATTTACAACATTAACAATGTATTTCTGATCAATTTGATGTTATTTTAACGGACCAAAAAATGCAATGACCCCAAACTTTTGAACGGTAGTGTATATAGCATAGAATATAGACCTGTATGGTATAGAATATAGATATGTATGGCATAGAATATAGACCTGTATAGTATAGAATATAGACCTGTATAGTAAGGAATATAATAGAACTCCTGAAAAATGTATCATGTTGATACTAATATTGTGAATGCTAGACAGGCCCTATCGAAGGCTGAGGAAAGACAGGCCCTATCGAAGGCTGAGGAAAGACAGGCCCTATTGAAGGCTGAGGAAAGACAGGCCCTATTGAAGGCTGAGGAAAGACAGGCCCTATGGAAGGTTGAGGGAAGACAGGCCCTATCGAAGGCTGAGGGAAGACAGGCCCTATCGAAGGCTGAGGAAAGACAGGCCCTATTGAAGGCTGAGGAAAGACAGGCCCTATGGAAGGTTGAGGGAAGACAGGCCCTATCGAAGGCTGAGGGAAGACAGGCCCTATCGAAGGTTGAGGGAAGACAGGCCCTATTGCAGGCTGAGGGAAGACAGGCCCTATCGAAGGTTGAGGGAAGACAGGCCCTATCGAAGGCAGAGGAAAGACAGGCCCTATTGCAGGCTGAGGGAAGACAGGCCCTATTGAAGGTTGAGGGAAGACACGCCCTATGGAAGGTTGAGGGAAGACAGGCCCTATCGAAGGCTGAGGAAAGACAGGCCCTATTGAAGGCTGAGGAAAGACAGGCCCTATTGCAGGCTGAGGGAAGACAGGCCCTATTGCAGGCTGAGGGAAGACAGGCCCTATCGAAGGTTGAGGGAAGACAGGCCCTATCGAAGGCTGAGGAAAGACAGGCCCTATTGCAGGCTGAGGGAAGACAGGCCCTATCGAAGGTTGAGGGAAGACAGGCCCTATGGAAGGTTGAGGGAAGACAGGCCCTATTGCAGGCTGAGGGAAGACAGGCCCTATTGCAGGCTGAGGGAAGACAGGCACTATCGAAGGCTGAGGAAAGACAGGCCCTATTGCAGGCTGAGGAAAGACAGGCCCTATGGAAGGTTGAGGGAAGACAGGCCCTATGGAAGGTTGAGGGAAGACAGGCCCTATGGAAGGTTGAGGGAAGACAGACCCTATCGAAGGCTGAGGAAAGACAGGCCCTATCGAAGGCTGAGGAAAGACAGGCCCTATTGCAGGCTGAGGGAAGACAGGCCCTATCGAAGGCTGAGGAAAGACAGGCCCTATCGAAGGCTGAGGAAAGACAGGCCCTATTGCAGGCTGAGGGAAGACAGGCCCTATTGAAGGCTGAGGGAAGACAGGCCCTATCGAAGGCTGAGGAAAGACAGGCCCTATTGCAGGCTGAGGGAAGACAGGCCCTATTGAAGGTTGAGGGAAGACACGCCCTATGGAAGGTTGAGGGAAGACAGGCCCTATCGAAGGCTGAGGAAAGACAGGCCCTATTGAAGGCTGAGGAAAGACAGGCCCTATTGCAGGCTGAGGGAAGACAGGCCCTATTGCAGGCTGAGGGAAGACAGGCCCTATCGAAGGCTGAGGAAAGACAGGCCCTATTGCAGGCTGAGGGAAGACAGGCCCTATCGAAGGTTGAGGGAAGACAGGCCCTATGGAAGGTTGAGGGAAGACAGGCCCTATTGCAGGCTGAGGGAAGACAGGCCCTATTGCAGGCTGAGGGAAGACAGGCACTATCGAAGGCTGAGGAAAGACAGGCCCTATTGCAGGCTGAGGAAAGACAGGCCCTATGGAAGGTTGAGGGAAGACAGGCCCTATGGAAGGTTGAGGGAAGACAGGCCCTATGGAAGGTTGAGGGAAGACAGACCCTATCGAAGGCTGAGGAAAGACAGGCCCTATCGAAGGCTGAGGAAAGACAGGCCCTATTGCAGGCTGAGGGAAGACAGGCCCTATCGAAGGCTGAGGAAAGACAGGCCCTATTGCAGGCTGAGGAAAGACAGGCCCTATGAAAGGTTGAGGGAAGACAGGCCCTATGGAAGGTTGAGGAAAGACAGGCTCTATCGAAGGCTGAGGAAAGACAGGCCCTATCGAAGGCTGAGGAAAGACAGGCCCTATTGCAGGCTGAGGGAAGACAGGCCCTATTGAAGGCTGAGGAAAGACAGGCCCTATCGAAGGCTGAGGAAAGACAGGCCCTATTGCAGGCTGAGGGAAGACAGGCCCTATTGAAGGCTGAGGGAAGACAGGCCCTATCGAAGGCTGAGGAAAGACAGGCCCTATTGCAGGCTGAGGGAAGACAGGCCCTATTGCAGGCTGAGGGAAGACAGGCCCTATCGAAGGCTGAGGAAAGACAGGCCCTATGGAAGGTTGAGGGAAGACAGGCCCTATCGAAGGCTGAGGGAAGACAGGCCCTATCGAAGGCTGAGGAAAGACAGGCCCTATTGAAGGCTGAGGAAAGACAGGCCCTATGGAAGGTTGAGGGAAGACAGGCCCTATCGAAGGCTGAGGGAAGACAGGCCCTATCGAAGGTTGAGGGAAGACAGGCCCTATTGCAGGCTGAGGGAAGACAGGCCCTATCGAAGGTTGAGGGAAGACAGGCCCTATCGAAGGCAGAGGAAAGACAGGCCCTATTGCAGGCTGAGGGAAGACAGGCCCTATTGAAGGTTGAGGGAAGACACGCCCTATGGAAGGTTGAGGGAAGACAGGCCCTATCGAAGGCTGAGGAAAGACAGGCCCTATTGAAGGCTGAGGAAAGACAGGCCTATTGCAGGCTGAGGGAAGACAGGCCCTATTGCAGGCTGAGGGAAGACAGGCCCTATCGAAGGTTGAGGGAAGACAGGCCCTATCGAAGGCTGAGGAAAGACAGGCCCTATTGCAGGCTGAGGGAAGACAGGCCCTATCGAAGGTTGAGGGAAGACAGGCCCTATGGAAGGTAGAGGGAAGACAGGCCCTATTGCAGGCTGAGGGAAGACAGGCCCTATTGCAGGCTGAGGGAAGACAGGCACTATCGAAGGCTGAGGAAAGACAGGCCCTATTGCAGGCTGAGGAAAGACAGGCCCTATGGAAGGTTGAGGGAAGACAGGCCCTATGGAAGGTTGAGGGAAGACAGGCCCTATGGAAGGTTGAGGGAAGATAGACCCTATCGAAGGCTGAGGAAAGACAGGCCCTATCGAAGGCTGAGGAAAGACAGGCCCTATTGCAGGCTGAGGGAAGACAGGCCCTATCGAAGGCTGAGGAAAGACAGGCCCTATTGCAGGCTGAGGAAAGACAGGCCCTATGAAAGTTTGAGGGAAGACAGGCCCTATGGAAGGTTGAGGAAAGACAGGATCTATCGAAGGCTGAGGAAAGACAGGCCCTATCGAAGGCTGAGGAAAGACAGGCCCTATTGCAGGCTGAGGGAAGACAGGCCCTATTGAAGGCTGAGGAAAGACAGGCCCTATCGAAGGCTGAGGAAAGACAGGCCCTATTGCAGGCTGAGGGAAGACAGGCCCTATTGAAGGCTGAGGGAAGACAGGCCCTATCGAAGGCTGAGGAAAGACAGGCCCTATTGCAGGCTGAGGGAAGACAGGCCCTATTGAAGGTTGAGGGAAGACCCGCCCTATGGAAGGTTGAGGGAAGACAGGCCCTATCGAAGGCTGAGGAAAGACAGGCCCTATTGAAGGCTGAGGAAAGACAGGCCCTATTGCAGGCTGAGGGAAGACAGGCCCTATTGCAGGCTGAGGGAAGACAGGCCCTATCGAAGGTTGAGGGAAGACAGGCCCTATCGAAGGCTGAGGAAAGACAGGCCCTATTGCAGGCTGAGGGAAGACAGGCCCTATCGAAGGTTGAGGGAAGACAGGCCCTATGGAAGGTTGAGGGAAGACAGGCCCTATTGCAGGCTGAGGGAAGACAGGCCCTATTGCAGGCTGAGGGAAGACAGGCCCTATCGAAGGCTGAGGAAAGACAGGCCCTATTGCAGGCTGAGGAAAGACAGGCCCTATGGAAGGTTGAGGGAAGACAGGCCCTATGGAAGGTTGAGGGAAGACAGGCCCTATGGAAGGTTGAGGGAAGACAGACCCTATCGAAGGCTGAGGAAAGACAGGCCCTATCGAAGGCTGAGGAAAGACAGGCCCTATTGCAGGCTGAGGGAAGACAGGCCCTATCGAAGGCTGAGGAAAGACAGGCCCTATTGCAGGCTGAGGAAAGACAGGCCCTATGAAAGGTTGAGGAAAGACAGGCCCTATGGAAGGTTGAGGAAAGACAGGCTCTATCGAAGGCTGAGGAAAGACAGGCCCTATCGAAGGCTGAGGAAAGACAGGCTCTATTGCAGGCTGAGGAAAGACAGGCCCTATTGCAGGCTGAGGGAAGACAGGCCCTATCGAAGGCTGAGGAAAGACAGGCCCTATTGCAGGCTGAGGAAAGACAGGCCCTATCGAAAGCTGAGGTGTGTTTTCCATTTGACCAAATCAATCACGAATTAATTACATTACTGTAAATATAACAGATATGATGGATATCCTGCTGCTAATGCTACATTTTGTCCCCAAATACCCGAGGGAGATCTGAAACATATCTGAAACATGTCTACGCCTGATTGTTATGGAAGATTAATCAGAGGGGATTGCTCATCCCCATTGGTTGATCTACTGCCTGACCTGTCGTGTGTTAAAATACAATGAATTATTAGTAATGGAGTAGGGCACTGCAGGTAGGCCTGTGTGAATTATTAGTAATGGAGTAGGACACTGCAGGTAGGCCTGTGTGAATTATTAGTAATGGAGTAGGGACACTGCAGGTAGGCCTGTGTGAATTATTAGTAATGGAGTAGGACACTGCAGGTAGGCCTGTGTGAATTATTAGTAATGGAGTAGGACACTGCAGGTAGGCCTGTGTGAATTATTAGTGATGGAGTAGGACACTGCAGGTAGGCCTGTGTGAATTATTAGTAATGGAGTAGGGCACTGCAGGTAGGCCTGTGTGAATTATTGGTAATGGAGTAGGATACTGCAGGTAGGCCTGTGTGAATTATTAGTAATGGAGTAGGGCACTGCAGGTAGGCCTGTGTGAATTATTAGTAATGGAGTAGGATACTGCAGGTAGGCCTGTGTGAATTATTAGTAATGGAGTAGGGCACTGCAGGTAGGCCTGTGTGAATTATTAGTAATGGAGTAGGATACTGCAGGTAGGCCTGTGTGAATTATTAGTAATGGAGTAGGGCACTGCAGGTAGGCCTGTGTGAATTATTGGTAATGGAGTAGGATACTGCAGGTAGGCCTGTGTGAATTATTGGTAATGGAGTAGGGCACTGCAGGTAGGCCTGTGTGAATTATTGGTAATGGAGTAGGGCACAGCAGGTAGGCCTGTGTGAATTATTGGTAATGGAGTAGGATACTGCAGGTAGGCCTGTGTGAATTATTGGTAATGGAGTAGGATACTGCAGGTAGGCCTGTGTGAATTATTGGTAATGGAGTAGGATACTGCAGGTAGGCCTGTGTGAATTATTGGTAATGGAGTAGGATACTGCAGGTAGGCCTGTGTGAATTGTGAATAATGTAAAAGCAAAAAAAGTCAACAGGGGACTGTTTATAAACCTTTACGGATTAGGTTCCTTGGCAAATGCATGACTGTCACGCTCTGAACATAGAGAGCTTTATATTCTCTATGTTGGCTAGGGTGGGTAATCTAGGTAATTATATTTCTATGTTGGCCTGGTATGGTGCCCAATCAGAGGCAGCTGTTTGTCGTTGTCTCTGATTGGGGATCATATTTAGGCAGCCATTTTCCCCATTGTGCTTTGTGGGATCTTGTTTTTTTTTGTGTTGTTGCATGTGAGCACTGCATTTTCTTCACGTTTCGTTTGTTCGTTGATTGTTTTGTTTTGCTTTGAGTTTCACATAGTAATAAAAGATGTGGGACCCAGATCACGCTGCGCTTTGGTCCAGGTATTATGACAATCGTGACAATGGCTTAGGATAAGAAAAGCACTAGGCTGTTGAACCATATGTCATCATAGTAAGGTAAGGATAGAAAACTAAGGGTTTTTTCTTTAATAAAATAAAACTGAAAACAAGCAATTGTTAAAGGAAAAAAAATGTAATGTCTCTAAATATGATTATCTCATCTCTCCTTCCATGATGGACATATAGTCTACATGGTTTATGTTCCATGATGGACATATAGTCTACATGGTTTATGTTCCATGATGGACATATAGTCTACATGGTTTATGTTCCATGATGGACATATAGTCTACATGGAGGGGTTTATGTTCCATGATGGACATATAGTCTACATGGTTTATGTTCCATGATGGACATATAGTCTACATGGTTTATGTTCCATGATGGACATATAGTCTACATGGAGGGGTTTATGTTCCATGGTGGACATATAGTCTACATGGTTTATGTTCCATGATGGACATATAGTCTACATGGATGGGTTTATGTTCCATGATGGACATGTAGTCTACACGGTTTATGTTCCTTGATGGACATATAGTCTACATGGAGGGGTTTATGTTCCATGATGGACATATAGTCTACATGGTTTATGTTCCTTGATGGACATATAGTCTACATGGAGGGGTTTATGTTCCATGATGGACATATAGTCTACATGGTTTATGTTCCATGATGGACATATAGTCTACATGGTTTATATTCCATGATGGACATATAGTCTACATGGTCTATGTTCCATGATGGACATATAGTCTACATGGTTTATGTTCCATGATGGACATATAGTCTACATGGAGGGGTTTATGTTCCATGATGGACATATAGTCTACATGGAGGGGTTTATGTTCCATGATGGACATATAGTCTACATGGTTTATGTTCCATGATGGACATATAGTCTACATGGAGGGGTTTATGTTCCATGATGGACATATAGTCTACATGGAGGGGTTTATGTTTCCTGATGGACATATAGTCTACATGGTTTATGTTCCATGATGGACATATAGTCTACATGGAGGGGTTTATGTTCCATGATGGACATATAGTCTACATGGTTTATGTTCCATGATGGACATATAGTCTCCATGGAGGGGTTTATGTTCCATGATGGACATATAGTCTACATGGTTTATGTTCCATGATGGACATATAGTCTACATGGTTTATGTTCCATGGTGGACATATAGTCTACATGGTTTATGTTCCATGATGGACATATAGTCTACATGGTTTATGTTCCATGATGGACATATAGTCTACGTGGTTTATGTTCCATGATGGACATATAGTCTACACGGTTTATGTTCCATGATGGACATATAGTCTACATGGAGGGGTTTATGTTCCATGATGGACATGTAGTCTACACGGTTTATGTTCCATGATGGACATATAGTCTCCATGGAGGGGTTTATGTTCCATGATGGACATATATCCTACAAGGAGGGGTTTATGTTCCATGATGGACATATAGTCTACATGGTTTATGTTCCATGATGGACATATAGTCTACATGGTTTATGTTCCATGATGGACATGTAGTCTACACGGTTTATGTTCCATGATGGACATATAGTCTACATGGTTTATGTTCCATGATGGACATATAGTCTACATGGTCTATGTTCCATGATGGACATATAGTCTACATGGAGAGGTTTATGTTCCATGATGGACATGTAGTCTACACGGTTTATGTTCCATGATGGACATATAGTCTACATTGAGGGGTTTATGTTCCATGATGGACATATAGTCTAGATAAAGGGGTTGTACACACATCTAAGATAATAACGGGAGATGGATAAAATAATGTAATCACTTATACTGATAAAAAGGGGATGTCTGCTCACTGTTTTGCTGCTGCCAAACTTGATATTTTAATAAAGCTTTGGTGATTAAGATTTATTTCAAAGCGGTCTCACGAGCCAAACCCTTTATTGATAGTCTAGACAACTTGGCGAAAGCATTGGGCCGGACAAAAAAAACAGCCTTCATTGAGAGGAGGGGAGGCTGTGCTTGGTTTGTAATCAAATGAAATGTGGATATATATTTCTCTTTTTTGACGATTACAGGCAGAAAAAAGCACATCTCTCTTGTTCCATGTGCATTATGGGCAATGTGCTTCAGGGCTGGATAGGCTGCTCTTCTGTTGTCAAAATCCCTGCCATAATCAACCATGTTGCCACTAAAACCAGATTTTGGTTGGTCTTAAATATCCCCATGTTTTTAAGGGCACACCTCAGATATTCCCACCCCTCCCACCTCAGATATTCCCACCTCAGATATTCCCACCTCAGATATTCCCACCTCAGATATTCCAAACTCAGATATTCCAAACTCAGATATTCCCAACTCAGATATTCCCACCTCTCCCACCTCAGATATTACCACCTCAGATATTCCCACCCCTCCCACCTCAGGTATTCCCACCCCTCCCACCTCAGGTATTCCCACCCCTCCCACCTCAGATATTCCCACCCCTCCCACCTCAGGTATTCCCACCTCTCCCACCTCAGATATTCCCACCCCTCCCACATCAGATATTCCCAAATCAGATATTCCCACCCCTCCCACCTCAGATATTCCCACCCCTCCCACCTCAGATATTCCCACCTCAGATTTTCCCACCTCAGATATTCCCATCTCTCCCACCTCAGATATTCCCACCTCAGATATTCCCACCCCTCCCACCTCAGATATTCCCACCTCAGATATTCCCACCCCTCCCACCTCAGATATTCCCACCCCTCCCACCTCAGATATTCCCACCCCTCCCACATCAGATATTCCCAACTCAGATATTCCCACCTCAGATATTCCCACCCCTCCCACCTCAGATATTCCCACCTCTCCCACCTCAGATATTCCCACCCCTCCCACCTCAGATATTCCCACCTCTCCCACCTCAGATATTCCCACCCCTCCCACCTCAGATATTCCCACCCCTCCCACCTCAGATATTCCCACCTCTCCCACCTCAGATATTCCCACCTCAGATATTCCCACCTCTCCCACCTCAGATATTCCCACCCCTCCCACCTCAGATATTCCCATCTCTCCCACCTCAGATATTCCCACCTCAGATATTCCCACCCCTCCCACCTCAGATATTCCCACCCCTCCCACCTCAGATATTCCCACCTCTCCCACCTCAGATATTCCCACCCCTCCCACCTCAGATATTCCCACCTCTCCCACCTCAGATATTCCCACCCCTCCCACCTCAGATATTCCCACCCCTCCCACCTCAGATATTCCCACCTCTCCCACCTCAGATATTCCCACCCCTCCCACCTCAGATATTCCCACCTCAGATATTCCCACCTCAGATATTCCCACCCCTCCCACCTCAGATATTCCCACCTCTCCCACCTCAGATATTCCCACCCCTCCCACCTCAGATATTCCCACCTCTCCCACCTCAGATATTCCCACCCCTCCCACCTCAGATATTCCCACCTCAGATATTCCCACCTCTCCCACCTCAGATATTCCCACCTCAGATATTCCCACCTCTCACACCTCAGATATTCCCACCTCAGATATTCCCACCCCTCCCACCTCAGATATTCCCATCCCTCCCACCTCAGATATTCCCACCCCTCCCACCTCAGATATTCCCATCCCTCCCACTTCAGATATTCCCATCCCTCCCACCTCAGATATTCCCACCCCTCCCACCTCAGATATTCCCATCCCTCCCACCTCAGATATTCCCATCCCTCCCACCTCAGATATTCCCACCCCTCCCACCTCAGATATTCCCATCCCTCCCACCTCAGATATTCCCATCCCTCCCACCTCAGATATTCCCACCCCTCCCACCTCAGATATTCCCATCCCTCCCACCTCAGATATTCCCATCCCTCCCACCTCAGATATTCCCACCCCTCCCACCTCAGATATTCCCATCCCTCCCACCTCAGATATTCCCATCCCTCCCACCTCAGATAGTCCCACCCCTCCCACCTCAGATATTTATGCTTTAAGAACTACATGGCTAAAAAGTACAGGAGAATATCTGTAATGCAAAGGCAGTGTTCAAGTGTCACCAATAATAACGAGTTCATTCAGCCAGTCTCTAGATAATAACGAGTTCATTCAGCCAGTCTCTAGATAATAACGAGTTCCTTCAGCCAGTCTAGATAATAACGAGTTAATTCAGCCAGTCTCTAGATAATAACGAGTTCATTCAGCCAGTCTCTAGATAATAACGAGTTCATTCAGCCAGTCTCTAGATAATAACGAGTTCATTCAGCCAGTCTCTAGATAATAACGAGTTCATTCAGCCAGTCTCTAGATAATAACGAGTTCATTCAGCCAGTCTCTAGATAATAACGAGTTATATCAGCCAGTCTCTAGATAATAACAAGTTCATTCAGTCAGTCTCTAGATAATAACGAGTTCATTCAGCCAGTCTCTAGATAATAACAAGTTCATTCAGCCAGTCTCTAGATAATAACGAGTTATATCAGCCAGTCTCTAGATAATAACGAGTTATATCAGCCAGTCTCTAGATAATAACGAGTTCATTCAGCCAGTCTCTAGATAATAACGAGTTCATTCAGCCAGTCTCTAGATAATAACAAGTTCATTCAGTCAGTCTAGATAATAACAAGTTCATTCAGTCAGTCTAGATAATAACAAGTTCATTCAGCCAGTCTCTAGATAATAACAAGTTCATTCAGCCAGTCTCTAGATAATAACAAGTTCATTCAGTCAGTCTTTAGCTACTCCAAGCCTGTTAACAGGAAAGTCAGTAACACACACACACACACACACACACACACACACACACACACACACACACACACACACACAAACAGCCAGCCAGCCAGCCAGACATACAGACAGACAGCCAGACAGCCAGACAGCCAGGTAAGGCTCTTCTCTCCTGTGAATTCTACAGTAACTGAGTGATTTCTCAAATTTGTGTGTTGGAGTGGAGAGCTTTGGTGATTGGTGTTAGATCCCCAAACTAAATGGCCTTACCGGCCATCCCAAGCCTTACCTCATCCCAAGCCTAACCTGACATTCCAAGCCTTACCTCATCCCAAGCCTTACGTCATCCCAAGCCTTACCTCATCCCAAGCCTAACCTGACATTCCAAGCCTTACCTCATCCCAAGCCTTACCTCATCCCAAGCCTTACCTCATCCCAAGCCTTACCTGCCATTCCAAGCCTTACCTCATCCCAAGCCTTACCTCATCCCAAGCCTTACCTTATCCCAAGCCTTACCTCATCCCAAGCCTTACCTCATCCCAAGCCTTACCTCATCCCAAGCCTTACCTCATCCCAAGCCTTACCTCATCCCAAGTCTTACCTGCCATTCCAAGCCTTACCTCATCCCAAGCCTTACCTTATCCCAAGCCTTACTTGGCATCCCAAGCCTTACCTGCCATCCCAAGCCTAACCTCATCCCAAGCCTTACCTGCCATCCCAGGCCTTACCTGGCATCCCAAGCCTTACCTCATCCCAAGCCTTACCTCATCCCAAGCCTTACCTGCCATCCCATGCCTTACCTGCCATTCCAAGCCTTACCTGCCATC
>NC_048572.1:87135914-87140914 GCF_013265735.2 Oncorhynchus mykiss | reverse complement strand
AGATGTCTTGGTGATCTTTCTATATTGTCTATAAGATGTCTTGGTGATCTTTCTATATTGTCTATAAGATGTCTTGGTGATCTTTCTATATTGGCTATACGATGTCTTGGTGATCTTTCTATATTGGCTATACGATGTCTTGGTGATCTTTCTATATTGGCTATAAGATGTCTTGGTGATCTTTCCATATTGTCTATAAGATGTCTTGGTGATCTTTCTATATTGTCTATAAGATGTCTTGGTGATCTTTCCCATGTGGATGTTAAGATGTCTTGGTGATCTTTCCCCATGTGGATGTTAAGATGTCTTGGTGATCTTTCTATATTGTCTATAAGATGTCTTGGTGATCTTTCTATATTGTCTATAAGATGTCTTGGTGAACTTTCTATATTGGCTATAAGATGTCTTGGTGATCTTTCCCATGTGGATGTTAAGATGTCTTGGTGATCTTTCCCCATGTGGATGTTAAGATGTCTTGGTGATCTTTCCATATTGTCTATAAGATGTCTCAGTGATCTTTCTATATTGTCTATTAGATGTCTCGGTGATCTTTCTATATTGTCTATAAGATGTCTTGGTGATCTTTCTATATTGTCTATAAGATGTCTCGGTGATCTTTCCATATTGTCTATAAGATGTCTCGGTGATCTTTCCATATTGTCTATAAGATGTCTCGGTGATCTTTCTATATTGTCTATAAGATGTCTTGGTGATCTTTCTATATTGTCTATAAGATGTCTCGGTGATCTTTCCATATTGTCTATAAGATGTCTCGGTGATCATTCCATATTGTCTATAAGATGTCTCGGTGATCTTTCTATATTGTCTATAAGATGTCTTGGTGATCTTTCTATGTTGTCTAGGAGATGTCTTGGTGATCTTTCCCCATGTGGATGTTAAGATGTCTCGGTGATCTTTCCATATTGTCTATAAGATGTCTTGGTGATCTTTCTATATTGTCTATAAGATGTCTTGGTTATCTTTCACCATGTGGATGTTAAGATGTCTTGGTGATCTTTCTATATTGTCTATAAGATGTCTTGGTGATCTTTCCCCATGTGGATGTTAAGATGTTTTGGTGATCTTACTATATTGTCTATAGGATGTCTTGGTTATCTTTCCATGTGGATGTTAAGATGTCTTGGGGATCTTTCTATATTGTCTATAAGATGTCTTGGTTATCTTTCCCCATGTGGATGTTAAGATGTCTTGGTGATCTTTCTATATTGGCTATAAGATGTTTTGGTGATCTTTCTATATTGTCTATAAGATGTCTTGGTGATCTTTCTATATTGTCTATAAGATGTTTTGGTGATCTTTCCATATTGTCTATAAGATGTCTTGGTGATCTTTCTATATTGGCTATAAGATGTCTTGGTGATCTTTCTATATTGGCTATAAGATGTCTTGGTGATCTTTCTATATTGTCTATAAGATGTCTTGGTGATCTTTCTATATTGTCTATAAGATGTCTTGGTGATCTTTCTATATTGGCTATACGATGTCTTGGTGATCTTTCTATATTGGCTATACGATGTCTTGGTGATCTTTCTATATTGGCTATAAGATGTCTTGGTGATCTTTCTATATTGTCTATAAGATGTCTTGGTGATCTTTCTATATTGTCTATAAGATGTCTTGGTGATCTTTCTATATTGTCTATAAGATGTCTTGGTGATCTTTCTATATTGTCTATAAGATGTCTTGGTGATCTTTCTATATTGTCTATAAGATGTCTTGGTGATCTTTCTATATTGTCTATACGATGTCTTGGTGATCTTTCTATATTGGCTATAAGATGTCTTGGTGATCTTTCTATATTGGCTATAATATGTGTTTGGTGATCTTTCTATATTGGCTATAAGATGTCTTGGTTATCTTTCTATATTGGCTATAATATGTGTTTGGTGATCTTTCTATATTGGCTATAAGATGTCTTGGTTATCTTTCTATATTGGCTATAAGATGTCTTGGTTATCTTTCCATGTGGATGTTAAGATGTCTTGCTGATCTTTTTATATTGTCTATAAGATGTCTTGGTGATCTTTCCATGTGGATGTTAAGATGTCTTGGTGATCTTTCTATATTGTCTATAGGATGTCTTGGTTATCTTTCCATGTGGATGTTAAGATGTCTTTCTATATTGTCTATAAGATGTCTTGGTGATCTTTCCATGTGGATGTTAAGATGTCTTGGTGATCTTTCTATATTGTCTATAGGATGTCTTGGTTATCTTTCCATGTGGATGTTAAGATGTCTTTCTATATTGTCTATAAGATGTCTTGGTGATCTTTCTATATTGTCTATAAGATGTCTTGGTGATCTTTCCATATTGTCTAGAAGATTTCTCGGTAATCTTTCCATGTGGATGTTAAGGAGGCTTTGTGTGCACCTTCATCAGATATAAAATATATATTTTTTTTTATCTCAAAAGGGCTGAGAAAATAACAGTGACTGAATAAGTTTAGGGTGGTCTATAGTTGGTCTATAGTTGGTCTATAGGTGGTCTATAGTTGGTCTACAATTGCTCTACAGTTGGTCTATAGTTGGTCTATAGTTGGTCTATAGGTGGTCTATAGTTGGTCTACAATTGCTCTACAGTTGGTCTATAGTTGGTCTACAGGTGGTCTATAGGTGGGCTATAGTTGGTCTATAGTTGGTCTATAGGTGGTCTATAGTTGGTCTTAGTAGATATTCCCATCCCTCCCACCTCAGATATTCCCATCCCTCCCACCTCAGATATTCCCACCCCTCCCACCTCAGATATTCCCATCCCTCCCACCTCAGATATTCCCATCCCTCCCACCTCAGATAGTCCCACCCCTCCCACCTCAGATATTTATGCTTTAAGAACTACATGGCTAAAAAGTACAGGAGAATATCTGTAATGCAAAGGCAGTGTTCAAGTGTCACCAATAATAACGAGTTCATTCAGCCAGTCTCTAGATAATAACGAGTTCATTCAGCCAGTCTCTAGATAATAACGAGTTCCTTCAGCCAGTCTAGATAATAACGAGTTAATTCAGCCAGTCTCTAGATAATAACGAGTTCATTCAGCCAGTCTCTAGATAATAACGAGTTCATTCAGCCAGTCTCTAGATAATAACGAGTTCATTCAGCCAGTCTCTAGATAATAACGAGTTCATTCAGCCAGTCTCTAGATAATAACGAGTTCATTCAGCCAGTCTCTAGATAATAACGAGTTATATCAGCCAGTCTCTAGATAATAACAAGTTCATTCAGTCAGTCTCTAGATAATAACGAGTTCATTCAGCCAGTCTCTAGATAATAACGAGTTCATTCAGCCAGTCTCTAGATAATAACAAGTTCATTCAGCCAGTCTCTAGATAATAACGAGTTATATCAGCCAGTCTCTAGATAATAACGAGTTATATCAGCCAGTCTCTAGATAATAACGAGTTCATTCAGCCAGTCTCTAGATAATAACGAGTTCATTCAGCCAGTCTCTAGATAATAACAAGTTCATTCAGTCAGTCTAGATAATAACAAGTTCATTCAGTCAGTCTAGATAATAACAAGTTCATTCAGCCAGTCTCTAGAAAATAACAAGTTCATTCAGCCAGTCTCTAGATAATAACAAGTTCATTCAGTCAGTCTTTAGCTACTCCAAGCCTGTTAACAGGAAAGTCAGTAACACACACACACACACACACACACACACACACACACACACACAAACAGCCAGCCAGCCAGACAGACAGACAGACAGACAGACAGCCAGACAGCCAGACAGCCAGGTAAGGCTCTTCTCTCCTGTGAATTCTACAGTAACTGAGTGATTTCTCAAATTTGTGTGTTGGAGTGGAGAGCTTTGGTGATTGGTGTTAGATCCCCAAACTAAATGGCCTTACCGGCCATCCCAAGCCTTACCTCATCCCAAGCCTAACCTGACATTCCAAGCCTTACCTCATCCCAAGCCTTACGTCATCCCAAGCCTTACCTCATCCCAAGCCTAACCTGACATTCCAAGCCTTACCTCATCCCAAGCCTTACCTCATCCCAAGCCTTACCTGCCATTCCAAGCCTTACCTGCCATTCCAAGCCTTACCTCATCCCAAGCCTTACCTCATCCCAAGCCTTATCTTGGTTATCTTTCCATGTGGATGTTAAGATGTCTTGGTGATCTTTCTATATTGGCTATAAGATGTCTTGGTGATCTTTCTATATTGGCTATAAGATGTCTTGGTGATCTTTCTATATTGTCTATAAGATGTCTTGGTGATCTTTCTATATTGTCTATAAGATGTCTTGGTGATCTTTCTATATTGGCTATACGATGTCTTGGTGATCTTTCTATATTGGCTATACGATGTCTTGGTGATCTTTCTATATTGGCTATAAGATGTCTTGGTGATCTTTCTATATTGTCTATAAGATGTCTTGGTGATCTTTCTATATTGTCTATAAGATGTCTTGGTGATCTTTCTATATTGTCTATAAGATGTCTTGGTGATCTTTCTATATTGTCTATAAGATGTCTTGGTGATCTTTCTATATTGTCTATAAGATGTCTTGGTGATCTTTCTATATTGTCTATACGATGTCTTGGTGATCTTTCTATATTGGCTATAAGATGTCTTGGTGATCTTTCTATATTGGCTATAATATGTGTTTGGTGATCTTTCTATATTGGCTATAAGATGTCTTGGTGATCTTTCCATGTGGATGTTAAGATGTCTTGGTGATCTTTCTATATTGTCTATAGGATGTCTTGGTTATCTTTCCATGTGGATGTTAAGATGTCTTTCTATATTGTCTATAAGATGTCTTGGTGATCTTTCCATGTGGATGTTAAGATGTCTTGGTGATCTTTCTATATTGTCTATAGGATGTCTTGGTTATCTTTCCATGTGGATGTTAAGATGTCTTTCTATATTGTCTATAAGATGTCTTGGTGATCTTTCTATATTGTCTATAAGATGTCTTGGTGATCTTTCCATATTGTCTAGAAGATTTCTCGGTAATCTTTCCATGTGGAT
>NC_048572.1:87125914-87128414 GCF_013265735.2 Oncorhynchus mykiss | reverse complement strand
GCATTGTGACGTATTTGTAGGCATATCATTGGAAGATTGACCATAAGAGACTACATTTTCCAAGTGTCCGCCTGGTGTCCTGCGTGGAATTCGGTGCGCAATTGCCAGCTGCTTTTACTTTACCATTTGATTCAGGGGAGAAACCATGTGTCCAAGAACGATGTATCAATGAAGAGATATGTGAAAAACACCTTGATGATTGATTCTAAACAACGTTTGCCATGTTTTCAGTCAATATTATGGAGTTAATTTGGAAAAAAGTTCGCGTTTTGAGGACTGAATTTTCGGGTTTTTTTTGGTAGCCAAATGTGATGTATAAAACGGAGCTATTTCTAATACACAAAGAATCTTTTTGGAAAAACTGAGCATCTGCTATCTAACTGAGAGTATCCTCATTGAAAACATCAGAAGTTCTTCAAAGGTAAATGATTTTATTTGAAGGTTTTTATGTTTTTGTTGAAATGTTGCGTGCTGGATGCTAACACTAATGCTAATGCTAAATGCTAACGCTAAATGCTAACGCTAGCTAGCTACTTTTACACAAATGATTGTTTTCCTATGGTTGAGAAGCATATTTTGAAAATCTGAGATGACAGTGTTGTTTACAAAAGGCTAAGCTTGAGAGATGGCATATTTATTTCATTTCATTTGCGATTTTCATGAATAGTTAACGTTGTGTTATGCTAATGAGCTTGCTGATAGATTTACACAATCCTGGATACAGGGGTTTTTTCATAGCTAAACGTGACGCAGAAAACGGAGCGATTTGTCCTAAACAAATAATCTTTCAGGAAAAACTGAACATTTGCTATCTGAGAGTCTCCTCATTGAAAACATCTGAAGTTCTTCAAAGGTAAATGATTTTATTTGAATGCTTTTCTGTTTTTTTGTGTAAATGTTGCCAGCTGAATGCTAATGCTAAATGCTACGTTAGCCATCAGTACTGTTACACAAATGCTTGTTTTGCAATGGTTGAGAAGCATATTTTGAAAATCTGAGATGACAGTGTTGTTAACAAAAGGCTAAGCTTGAGAGCTAGCATATTTATTTCATTTCATTTGCGATTTTCATGAATAGTTAACGTTGCGTTATGGTAATGAGCTTGAGTCTGTATTCACGATCCCGGATCCGGGATGGGGAGATCAGAAAGGTTAAAGTGGCCCTATGGACAGATACTCCAATCTCCGCTGTGGAGCTTTGCAGCTCCTTCAGGGTTATCTTTGGTCTCTTTGTTGCCTCTCTGATTAATGCCCTCCTTGCCTGGTCTGTGAGTTTTGGTGGGTGGCCCTCTCTTGACAGGTTTGTTGTGGTGCCATATTCTTTCATTTTTTTTAATCATGGATTTAATGTGACAGATCATGTGACTCTTAGATTGCACACAGGTTGACTCTATTTAACTAATTATGTGACTTCTGAAGGTAATTGGTTGCACCAGATCTTATTTAGGGGCTTCATAGTAAAGGGGGTGAATACATATGCACGCCCCACGTTTGAGTTAAAACATTTTTAAAATTTTTTTAAACAAGTAATTCTTCTCATTTCACTTCAGCAATTTTGAGTATTTTATGTAGTATTACGTCCATTACATGAAATCCAAATAAAAATATATTTAAATTCCAGGTTGTAATGCAACAAAATAGGAAAAATGCCAAGTGTGGGGGGTGAAAACTTTTGCAAGGCACCGTACATCTCACCCACTGTAGGGTTCCATTTGGGATGCAAGACAATAAGCTGTTGAGCTGGTCTGGAGCAGCAGTTACACAAACTACACTATCTATACAGCAGTATGTGGAATAACTACACTACCTATACAGCAGTATGTGGAATAACTACACTACCTATACAGCAGTTACACAAACTACACTATCTATACAGCAGTATGTGGACTAACTACACTATATATACAACAGTATGTGGAATAACTGCACTACCTATACAGCAGGATGTGGACTAACTACACTATCCATACAGCAGTATGTGGAATAACTACACTATCTATACAGCAGTATGTGGAATAACTACACTATCTATACAGCAGTATATGGAATAACTACACTATATATACAGCAGTATGTGAATAACTACACTATCTATACAGCAGTATGTGGAATAACTACACTATATACACAGCAGTATGTAGACTTACTACACTATATATACAGCCATATGTAGACTAACTACACTATATACAAGGCAGTATGTGGACTAACTACACTATATACACAGCAGTATGTGGACTAACTACACTATATATACAGCAGTATGATGACTAACTACACTATATATACAGCAGTATGTGGACTAACTACACTATATATACAGCAGTATGTGGACTAACTACACTATATATACAGCAGTATGATGACTAACTACACTATATACACAGCAGTATGTGGACTAACTACACTATATATACAGCAGTATGTAGACTAACTACACTATATATACAGCAGTATGTAGACTAACTACACTATATATACAGCAGTATGATGACTAACTA
>NC_048572.1:87108414-87115914 GCF_013265735.2 Oncorhynchus mykiss | reverse complement strand
CATCATTGTCCTCCCACATCAATGTCCTCCCACATCATTGTCCTCCCACATCATTGTCCTCCCACATCATTGTCCTCCCACATCATTGTCCTCCCACATCAATGTCCTCCCACATCATTGTCCTCCCACATCATTGTCCTCCCACATCATTGTCCTCCCACATCATTGTCCTCCCACATCATTGTCCTCCTACATCATTGTCCTCCCAAATCATTGTCCTCCCACACCATTGTCCTCCCACATCATTGTCCTCCCACATCATTGTCCTCCCACATCAATGTCCTCCCACATCATTGTCCTCCCACATCATTGTCCTCCCACATCATTGTCCTCCCACATCAATGTCCTCCCACATCATTGTCCTCCCACATCATTGTCCTCCCACATCAATGTCCTCCCACATCATTGTCCTCCCACATCATTGTCCTCCCACATCATTGTCCTCCCACATCAATGTCCTCCCACATCATTGTCCTCCCACATCATTGTCCTCCCACATCATTGTCCTCCCACATCATTGTCCTCCCACATCATTGTCCTCCCACATCATTGTCCTCCCACATCAATGTCCTCCCACATCATTGTCCTCCCACATCATTGTCCTCCCACGTCATTGTCCTCCCACGTCATTGTCCTCCCACATCATCAAAACAATGTCCAATATCGCTGTCTTTCAATGTGCATATTAGTCAAAGGTGAGTTATATTATTCTATTGTTATGGGTATAGATTACCTCTTTAATTGTGTTGATTTGATGGAGCGGAACTTTTGTCATAAACTATATATTGTCCAGGCTGTATCACATTGGGAGTCCAATATGGATTGATTGGGAGTCCAATATGGATTGATTGGGAGTCCAATATGGATTGATTGGGAGTCCAATAGGGATTGATTGGGAGTCCAATAGGGATTGATTGGGAGTCCAATAGGGATTGATTGGGAGTCCAATAGGGATTGATTGGGAGTCCAATAGGGATTGATTGGGAGTCCAATAGGAATTGATTGGGAGTCCAATAGGGATTGATTGGGAGTCCAATAGGGATTGATTGGGAGTCCAATAGGGATTGATTGGGAGTCCAATCGGGATTGATTAGGAGTTCAATAGGGATTGATTGGGAAACCAATATGGATTGATTGGGAGTCCAATAGGGATTGATTGGGAGTCCAATAGGGATTGATTGGGAGTCCAATATGGATTGATTGGGAGTCCAATAGGGATTGATTGGGAGTCCAATATGGATTGATTGGGAAACCAATATGGATTGATTGGGAGTCCAATAGGGATTGATTGGGAGACCAATATGGATTGATTGGGAGTCCAATATGGATTGATTGGGAGTCCAATATGGATTGATTGGGAGACCAATATGGATTGATTGGGAGTCCCATAGGGCGGCGCACAATTGACCCAGCGTCGTTCGGCTTTGGCTGGAGTAAGCCGTCATTGTAAATGAGAATTTGCTCTTAATAGTTAAATAAAGGAAACATTTAATTTGATTTAAACAAATACTAAAAATATACATATAATGTTCCTTTATCATAATATATACATTATAAGTAAAATTACATACATTGTTTCTTTCTTTGTGGTATATGGGGTATCTGAGGTATATGGGGTATCTGAGGTATATAGGGTATCTGAGGTATATGGGGTATCTGAGGTATATGGGGTATCTGAGGTATATGGGGTATTTGTGGTATATGGGGTATCTGAGGTATATGGGGTATCTGAGGTATATGGGGTATCTGAGGTATATGGGGTATCTGAGGTATATGGGGTATCTGATGTATATGGGGTATCTGAGGTATATGGGGTATCTGTGGTACAGTGCCTTGCGAAAGTATTCGGCCCCCTTGAACTTTGCGACCTTTTGACACATTTCAGGCTTCAAACATAAAGATATAAAACTGTATTTTTTGTGAAGAATCAACAACAAGTGGGACACAATCATGAAGTGGAACGACATTTATTGGATATTTAAAACTTTTTTAACAAATCAAAAACTGAAAAATTGGGCGTGCAAAATGATTCAGCCCCCTTAAGTTAATACTTTGTAGCGCCACCTTTTGCTGCGATTACAGCTGTAAGTCGCTTGGGGTATGTCTCTATCAGTTTTGCACATCGAGAGACTGACTTTTTTCCCATTCCTCCTTGCAAAACAGCTCGAGCTCAGTGAGGTTGGATGGAGAGCATTTGTGAACAGGAGTTTTCAGTTCTTTCCACAGATTCTCGATTGGATTCAGGTCTGGACTTTGACTTGGCCATTCTAACACCTGGATATGTTTATTTTTGAACCATTCCATTGTACATTTTGCTTTATGTTTTGGATCATTGTCTTGTTGGAAGACAAATCTCCGTCCCAGTCTCAGGTCTTTTGCAGACTCCATCAGGTTTTCTTCCAGAATGGTCCTGTATTTGGCTCCATCCATCTTCCCATCAATTTTAACCATCTTCCCTGTCCCTGCTGAAGAAAAGCAGGCCCAAACCATGATGCTGCCACCACCATGTTTGACAGTGGGGATGGTGTGTTCAGCTGTGTTGCTTTTACGCCAAACATAACGTTTTGCATTGTTGCCAAAAAGTTCAATTTTGGTTTCATCTGACCAGAGCACCTTCTTCCACATGTTTGGTGTGTCTCCCAGGTGGCTTGTGGCAAACTTTAAACGACACTTTTTATGGATATCTTTAAGAAATGGCTTTCTTCTTGCCACTCTTCCATAAAGGCCAGATTTGTGCAATATACAACTGATTGTTGTCCTATGGACAGAGTCTCCCACCTCAGCTGTAGATCTCTGCAGTTCATCCAGAGTGATCATGGGCCTCTTTCCTGCATCTCTGATCAGTCTTCTCCTTGTATGAGCTGAAAGTTTAGAGGGACGGCCAGGTCTTGGTAGATTTGCAGTGGTATGATACTCCTTCCATTTCAATATTATCGCTTGCTCCTTGGGATGTTTAAAGCTTGGGAAATCTTTTTGTATCCAAATCCGGCTTTAAACTTCTTCACAACAGTATCTCGGACCTGCCTGGTGTGTTCCTTGTTCTTCATGATGCTCTCTGCGCTTTTGACGGACCTCTGAGACTATCACAGTGCAGGTGCATTTATACGGAGACTTGATTACACACAGGTGGATTGTATTTATCATCATTAGTCATTTAGGTCAACATTGGATCATTCAGAGATCCTCACTGAACTTCTGGAGACAGTTTGCTGCACTGAAAGTAAAGGGGCTGAATAATTTTGCACGCCCAATTTTTCAGTTTTTGATTTGTTAAAAAAGTTTGAAATATCCAATAAATGTCGTTCCACTTCATGATTGTGTCCCACTTGTTGTTGATTCTTCACAAAAAAATACAGTTTTATATCTTTATGTTTGAAGCCTGAAATGTGGCAAAAGGTCGCAAAGTTCAAGGGGGCCGAATACTTTCGCAAGGCACTGTATATGGGTATCTGAGGTATATGGGGTATTTTTGGTATATGGGGTATCTGAGGTACATGGGGTATCTGAGGTACATGGGGTATCTGAGGTATATGGGGAATCTGAGGTATATGGGGTATCTGAGGTATATGGGGTATCTGAGGTATATGGGGTATCTGAGGTATATGGGGTATTTGTGGTATATGGGTATCTGAGGTATATGGGGTATTTGTGGTATATGGGTATCTGAGGTATATGGGGTGTTTGTGGTATATGGGGTATTTGAGGTATATGGGGTGTTTGAGGTATATGGGGTATTTGTGGTATATGGGTATCTGAATGTGTAACCATGGTGACAGCATTCCCACTTCCTACCCCACTAGTCTGAATGTGTAGCCATGGTGACAGCATTTCCACTTCCTACCCCACTAGTCTGAATGTGTAGCCATGGTGACAGCATTTCCACTTCCTACCCCACTAGTCTGTCTGAATGTGTAACCATGGTGACAGCATTTCCACTTCCTACCCCACTAGTCTGAATGTGTAGCCATGGTGACAACATTTCCACTTCCTACCCCACTAGTTTGAATGTGTAGCCATGGTGACAGCTGGTGTGTATAAGGTCCTTTCTTGTTGGTCCAAAACATTTGTTTGAGATTCATGATATATTGTGGAACATCCTATTAGTCCGATGGAGGTTTTTTTGTGTGTTTTGGATTGGGTTTTGGATTGGGTTTTGGGTTGGGTTTTGGGTTGGGTTTTGGGTTGGGTTTTGGATTGGATTTTGGGTTGGGTTTTGGGTTGGGTTTTGGATTGGGTTTTGGATTGGGTTTTGTGTTTGTCAACAACCCTCATTTCCATCAGTGTCAGCTAATTGTCTTACCTTTGAGCATATAAACAAACAATGTGTTTTTACTGTACGGTAGGTAGTATGACCAGGCTTACCTGTTGGCATCCAGGGGTCTGCTGTGGGCTTCACTCTGGTGTTGGCCTGTTCCCAATCTAGATCGTCCTCTCTCCCCTGGCTGTACCCGCAGGCTGCTAACGGCTTGTCAAAGTCACAATCACCTGTTACAAAAGACAGAAGAGAATCATTCACAATTAATATTGTTCCTTCTAACTCCACACCGGTAGTGAATGAACACATACTCTACATTCATAACATTCTTCTCCTCAGCTTTAACTCTTTTTATTCCCCCCCCCCCCTCCAAAAAACATAAGCATCGATATTCATAATGCAATATGGCCGCCGATGCTAAGATGGTGAGATGGTGAGAGGGTGAGATGATGAGATGGTGAGATGATGAGATGGTGAGATGGTGAGATGATGAGATGGTGAGATGGTGAGATGGTGAGATGATGAGATGGTGAGATGATGAGATGATGAGATGATGAGATGGTGAGATGGTGAGATGATGAGATGGTGAGATGGTGAGATGATGAGATGGTGAGATGATGAGATGGGGAGATGATGAGATGGTGAGATGATGAGATGATGAGATGATGAGATGGTGAGATGGGTTTAAAGTGAGACAAAGTAAAGAATTACTGCAGCCGTCGAGGCACAACACACATTAGCGTCATTAGCCAACACGGCAGCCCAATTTCACCCTATTCCCTGTGTGTGTGTGTGTGTGTGTGTGTGTATGTGTGTGTGTGTGTGTGTGTGTGTGTGTGTGTGTGTGTGTGTGTGTGTGTGTGTGTGTGTGTGTGTGTGTGTCAGGCGTAGGCTATACGGTACCCTATTCCCTGTGTGTGTGTGTGTGTGTGTGTGTGTGTGTGTGTGTGTGTGTGTGTGTGTCAGGCGTAGGCTATACGGTACCCTATTCCCTGTGTGTGTGTGTGTGTGTGTGTGTGTGTGTGTGTGTGTGTGTGTGTGTGTGTGTGTGTGTGTGTGTGTGTGTCAGGCGTAGGCTATACGGTACCCTATTCCCTGTGGCCCTGGTCAACACTACAACCGCTGAGGCAGTCATTTGGACTGCTCATCAATTTAACTGATTTATAACTCTGCCATTTCAAAGTTATGCCCCCCTCCATCCTTGACTTTCACTAAATCAGTCTATATAACACACTGGCATTGTTAGAATCACATTCACAAACACAATTGGAGTTATAAACCACTTTTAGGGGGACAGTTTTGCCCCTCCTTCTCCTGATAGTACAGATGTAGGATCTTAATTTGAGCCAGTTTTCTACAGCAGGAAAATTAATCCTGCAGCAACAGGAAATGTGAATTATTATGTGGATTATAATTAATGGACCATTTTTGTAGGGGTTTATACATTTTTCGTAAGGTAAAAATTAAGTCTGGCATTTCAAAGTGGAAATTACAAACTTCAGAAGCCTTTTTCTGCAACAGGGTGATCAAATTAAGATCCTACATCTATAGGGCCTCCTTCTTCCAATAGTTGAAGGTGCCATGCCCAAACTGAAACTAATTTCACACATTTAACAACATATGAAATAAATGAAGTACAGTATGATGGGGATACATGGGGAGAATGGGTGAGCTGTGGAGGGAGAGGGGAAGCAGACAATGGATCAGACGGCTGTGAGGAGGCTCCCGTCGTTGGTCTGTTCCTGTGTTCTACAACATGCTTGACTTGACTGCTATTTGTTATCTTTTTTGTTTCGTTTTTAATTGAAAAACGTAGCAGCGACTCTTCCTGGTGTCACAAAACATGAAACAAATTAATAGGCAAGAACAGCCCAAGGACAAGACTACATTAATGAAAAAATATATATTTAAAAAGGCGTAGCCTTCATATCAATACCAATACACACACAAACTATCTGGGTCAAATAGGGGAGAGGCGTTGTGCCGTGAGGTGTTGCTTCATCTGTTTTCTGAAACCAGGTTAGCTGTTCATTTGTGCAATATGAGATGGAACCTAGTTCCCTGTAATATACTGTACGCTTTCTTGAATTTGTTCTGGATTTGGGGACTGTGAAAAGACCCCTGGTGACATGTCAGGTGGGGCGAGTGTGTGTGTGTCAGTGCTGTGTGTAAGTTGACTATGCAAACAACGAATACATGTATGTTTCTTATAAAAAACAAGAAGTGGTCAAATAGGGGAGAGGCGCAGGCAATCTCTCCTCAACTCTTAGCCAAGAGAGCATGCATAGTATTTATATCAGCCCTCTGACTACAAAGAAGAGCACGACGTGCCGCTCTGTTCTGGGGCCGGCTGCAGCTTAATAACTAGGTCCTTCTTTGCAACTCGTGACCACATGACTGGACAATAATCAAGATAAGATAAAACTAGAGCCTGCGGGACTTACTTTTTGGAGCTGAGCTCCCTGCTATCAACGCACAATGTGTTGTTCAAGCAGTGCATGAACGACACCATGCCTAGGAGATACTTCGTCATGAGTCTAGCACAACAGGCTACATGACAGACGTATAAGGACCAAGGCAGCAGAAAAGATTCCACGCCAGCTGCTGCTGCGGGAGCTAAATTGCACACAGTTCCCAGGGAGGAGACAGTTCCAGGTGGCCAGATGCCCAAAGAACAGAACCCCAAGACACCTGTGACACCTGCAAGCGACTTGTTTGTGGGAAGTGATGCGAGCAAGTGATGTGTCGACTGTTAGGACAAGGAATAACAGCTAAATGAAATCCAACTCGTGCCATTGTGTGAAGACGCAGACCTTGTCAGCCAGACAATAACTGTCTTGCTGACAGTGTGTCTTGGTGGTTGGGGTCTTGGTGGTTGAGGATCTTGGTGTTTGGGGTTTTGGTGGTTGAAGATCTTGGTGGTTGGGGTCTTGGTGGTTGAGGATCTTGGTGGTTAGGGTCTTGGTGGTTGGGGTCTTGGTGGTTGAGGGTCTTGGTGGTTGGGGTCTTGGTGGTTGAGAATATTGGTGGTTGGGGTCTTGGTGGTTGGGGTCTTGGTGGTTGAGGATCTTGGTGGATGGGGTCTCGGTGGTTGGGGTCTTGGTGGTTAAGGATCTTGGTGGTTGGGGTCTTGGTGGTTGAGGATCTTGGTGGTTGGGGTCTTGGTGGTTGGGGTCTTTATTTTATTTTGTCATTATAATAGAAGCTGTTCCAACACAAGTGCTGTCTGTTTCATAGTTGGAGTA
>NC_048572.1:87075914-87093414 GCF_013265735.2 Oncorhynchus mykiss | reverse complement strand
ATTTTACCCAAATCAAAGTTACATTTGAGTAAGAATTCTAGACTGCCAATTTGTTGGAATATTAAATTAGGGATTATTTTCCAAATGCAATCCTTATTTCTTAAATAGTTTTGTATCCATTTAATCATAAATATTATATTACAATTTTATATATATATATATATATTTTACAACCCAGAGCGTTCAACCCTCCCTTACTTTACATATTACCGCTTTTCTTAAATAATGAAGTTTATTCCTCCATATGAAGTTAAACCATTCAGTAACAACCATTGTAGTTACTGACGGGGGAACGTCCAAGGAAAGGGAGGTATAAACTAAGAAAGATCTCTTAATCACCAGGAGTTAAATCTCTTTCCAATCTTCTCCACAACAGGAGAGAAATTTCAGTTGGCCCTTTGTTTCTGATCTTTGCTAACGTTAAAACCAAGATATGTGATCACATCATTTACAGGGATATTAAATACTGAGTTTAAGTCACATCATTTCAACGCAAATAATTGACATTTCCTAATATTCAGAGATAAACCTGATACATGTGAGAAGGCATTAATACACTCAATAGCTTTCCTGACTTCATTAAGATCTTTTTATAAATAATGATGGTGTCGTCAGCCAATTGTGAAAATTGTATCTCTTTATCTTGTAACTGAACACCCCTATTCTTATTGATATGATGATATGATATGAAGTGCCAAATACTACCACACTGAATGGGGCTAACACCACATATTACCACACTGAATGGTGATAACACCACATATTAACCACACTGAATGGGGATAACACCACATATTACCACACTGAATGGGGATAACACCACATATTAACCACACTGAATGGGGATAACACCACATATTACCACAGTGAATGGGGATAACACCACATATTAACCACACTGAATGGGGCTAGCACCACATATTAACCACACTGAATGGGGATAACACCACATATTACCACACTGAATGGGGATAACACCACATATTAACCACACTGAATGGGGATAACACCACATATTAACCACACTGAATGGGGATAACACCACATATTACCACACTGAATGGGGATAACACCACATATTACCACACTGAATGGGGATAACACCACATATTAACCACACTGAATGGGGATAACACCACATATTACCACACTGAATGGGGATAACACCACATATTACCACACTGAATGGGGATAACGCCACTTATTAACCACACTGAATGGGGATAACACCACATATTACCACACTGAATGGGGATAACACCACATATTACCACACTGAATGGGGATAACACCACATATTACCACACTGAATGGGGCTAGCCCCACATATTACCACACTGAATGGGGCTAGCCCCACATATTACCACACTGAATGGGGCTAGCACCCCATATTACCACACTGAATGGGGATAACACCACATATTAACCACACTGAATGGGGCTAGCACCACTTATTAACCACACTGAATGGGGCTAGCACCACATATTAACCACACTGAATGGGGATAACACCACATATTACCACACTGAATGGGGATAACACCACATATTAACCACACTGAATGGAGATAACACCACATATTACCACAGTGAATGGGGATAACACCACATATTAACCACACTGAATGGGGCTAGCACCACATATTAACCACACTGAATGGGGCTAGCACCACATATTAACCACACTGAATGGGGCTAGCACCACACTGAATGGGGCTAGCACCACATATTAACCACACTGAATGGGGATAACACCACATATTAACCACACTGAATGGGGATAACACCACATATTAACCACACTGAATGGGGATAACACCACATATTACCACACTGAATGGGGATAACACCACATATTACCACACTGAATGGGGATAACACCACATATTAACCACACTGAATGGGGATAACACCACATATTACCACAGTGAATGGGGATAACACCACTTATTAACCACACTGAATGGGGCTAGCACCACATATTAACCACACTGAATGGGGATAACACCACTTATTAACCACACTGAATGGGGATAACACCACATATTACCACACTGAATGGGGATAACACCACATATTACCACACTGAATGGGGATAACACCACATATTAACCACACTGAATGGGGCTAGCACCACACTGAATGGGGCTAGCACTACATGTTAACCACACTGAATGGGGCTAGCACCACACTGAATGGGGATAACACCACATATTACCACACTGAATGGGGATAACACCACATATTAACCACACTGAATGGGGCTAGCACCACACTGAATGGGGCTAGCACCACATATTAACCACACTGAATGGGGCTAGCACCACATATTAACCACACTGAATGGGGCTAGCACCACATGTTAACCACACTGAATGGGGCTAGCACCACATATTAACCACACTGAATGGGGCTAGCACCACATATTAACCACACTGAATGGGGCTAGCACCACATATTAACCACACTGAATGGGGCTAGCACCACACTGAATGGGGCTAGCACTACATGTTAACCACACTGAATGGGGCTAGCACCACATATTAACCACACTGAATGGGGCTAGCACCACACTGAATGGGGCTAGCACCACATATTAACCACACTGAATGGGGATAACACCACACTGAATGGGGCTAGCACTACATGTTAACCACACTGAATGGAAGCAGAGAAGAGGAATTCTGAATGTACAAAACATACAGATAAAATTGCCTTTTTCCAATATGAATTTGAGCCTCTCAAAAAAAATGTCTGAGGTTTCCTGATGAGTTGGTAAACATTCAGAAGAGATTAATCAACAACATCAATCAACAACACATATTTCCCTAGGGAGGGTTCTATTTGACACCATATGTAGCTCACACACCCAACGTAATACAATCTGACAACTGATTTAAAATAAGTCCCTGGTAGACCATCTGAAGCTGAACTGACCCTGAAAACAGGGGTGTGTCCTTTCACAGTTGTTGTTCACGTCTAACTCTAAGGAGATGAAGATCCAAGGAAACAATGTGAAGCTTATCCACGTAGGCAGATGACGTGGTTCTGGTGGGACTCTTATCTTCAAAGCTGTTACGTCACATGGGTACAGGTATTTTAAACAGACCAAGAACCTTCCAGAATGGTACCGGTCAAGTGCCCTCCACATCAATGTAGAAAAGACAAAGGAGCTGATCATCGATGGCAACAACCTGCCAATGTCCCAACCACTGTCTCTGAACGACCAACCAGTGGAGGTGGTTGAGTGTTTCATATACCTAGGGATGCAAATTGATGACAAGCTGGGCTTGAAAGAGAAGGCAGACTGGAAATATATATTTATTTTTTTATCAGGAAATTTAAGGAGTTTGGGGTCAGCCAGGATGTTCTGGAGAGGATCCTCAAATTCAATATGACAGTCTAGTCATCTGAGTTGATGGAGAGGATCCTCAAATTCAATATGACAGTCTAGTCATCTGAGTTGATGGAGAGGATCCTCACGTTCAATATGACAGTCTGGTAATCTGAGTTGATGGAGAGGTTCCTCACGTTCAATATGACAGTCTGGTAATCTGAGCTGGTGGAGAGGATCAATATGACAGTCTGGTAATCTGAGCTGGTGGAGAGGATCAATATGACAGTCTGGTAATCTGAGCTGGTGGAGAGGATCAATATGACAGTCTGGTAATCTGAGCTGGTGGAGAGGATCAATATGACAGTCTGGTAATCTGAGTTGATGGAGAGGATCAATATGACAGTCTGGTAATCTGAGTTGATGGAGAGGATCAATATGACAGTCTGGTAATCTGAGCTGGTGGAGAGGATCCTCACGTTCAATATGACAGTCTGGTAATCTGAGTTGATGGAGAGGATCCTCACGTTCAATATGACAGTCTGGTAATCTGAGTTGATGGAGAGGATCCTCACGTTCAATATGACAGTCTAGTCATCTGAGTTGATGGAGAGGATCCTCACGTTCAATATGACAGTCTGGTAATCTGAGCTGGTGGAGAGGACTCTCACGTTCAATATGACAGTCTGGTAATCTGAGCTGGTGGAGAGGATCAATATGACTGTCTGGTAATCTGAGCTGGTGGAGAGGATCAATATGACAGTCTGGTAATCTGAGCTGGTGGAGAGGATCAATATGACAGTCTGGTAATCTGAGCTGGTGGAGAGGATCCTCACGTTCAATATGACAGTCTGGTAATCTGAGCTGGTGGAGAGGATCAATATGACAGTCTGGTAATCTGAGCTGGTGGAGAGGATCAATATGACAGTCTGGTAATCTGAGTTGATGGAGAGGTTCCTCACGTTCAATGTGACAGTCTGGTAATCTGAGCTGGTGGAGAGGATCAATATGACAGTCTGGTAATCTGAGCTGGTGGAGAGGTTCCTCGTGTTCAATATGACAGTCTGGTAATCTGAGCTGGTGGAGAGGATCAATATGACAGTCTGGTAATCTGAGCTGGTGGAGAGGATCAATATGACTGTCTGGTAATCTGAGTTGATGGAGAGGTTCCTCGTGTTCAATATGACAGTCTGGTAATCTGAGCTGGTGGAGAGGACTCTCACGTTCAATATGACAGTCTGGTAATCTGAGTTGGTGGAGAGGATCAATATGACAGTCTGGTAATCTGAGTTGATGGAGAGGTTCCTCACGTTCAATATGACAGTCTGGTAATCTGAGCTGGTGGAGAGGATCAATATGACAGTCTGGTAATCTGAGCTGGTGGAGAGGATCAATATGACAGTCTGGTAATCTGAGCTGGTGGAGAGGATCAATATGACAGTCTGGTAATCTGAGCTGGTGGAGAGGATCAATATGACTGTCTGGTAATCTGAGCTGGTAGAGAGGATCCTCACGTTCAATATCCTTGTCTTTAGGCTTCATCTACACTGATTGAAGTGGATTTAACAGGTGACATCAAGAAGGGATCATAGGTTTCACCTGTATTCACCTGGTCAGTCTATATCATGGAAAGAGCAGGGTGGTCCTAATATTTTGTACACTCAGTGTACGTGTATGTGTTCTTTTTAATATAAGGTGATATCCTGGATGGACAATACAGTTATATTCTATTCTATGTCCTCACAAATCATACTGCCTGATATCCGCACAAATCATTCTGCCTGTTGTCCACAAAAGTCATACTGCCTGTTGTCAACACAAGTCATACTGCCTGTTGTCCACACAAGTCATACTGCCTGTTGTCCACACAAATCATACTGCTTGATGTCCTCACTAGTCATACTGCCCGATGTCCTCACTAGTCATACTGCCTGATGTCCTCACTAGTCATACTGCCCGATGTCCTCACTAGTCATACTTCCTGATGTCCTCACTAGTCATACTGCCTGATGTCCTCACAAGTCATACTGCCCACAAGTCATACTGTCAAATGTTCTCACAAGTCATACTGCCTGATGTCCTCACAAGTCATACTGCCCGATGTCCTCACAAGTCATACTGCCCACAAGTGATACTGCCTGATGTCCTCACAAGCCATACTGCCTGATGTCCTCACAAGTCATAAAGCCCACAAGTCATACTGCCTGATGTCCTCACTACTGCCTGATGTCATCACAAGTCATACTGCCTGATGTCATCACTATGTCCTCACTACTGTCTAATGTTCTCACAAGCCATACTGTCTAATGCCCTCACAAGTCATACTGTCTAATGTTCTCACAAGTCAAACTGCCTGATGTCCTCACTAGTCATACTGTCTAATGTTCTCACAAGCCATACTGTCTAATGCCCTCACAAGTCATACTGTCTAATGCTCTCACAAGTCAAACTGCCTGATGTCCTCACTAGTCATACTGTCTAATGTTCTCACAAGCCATACTGTCTAATGTCCTCACAAGTCATACTGTCTAATGTTCTCACAAGTCAAACTGCCTGATGTCCTCACTAGTCATACTGTCTAATGTTCTCACAAGCCATACTGTCTAATGCCCTCACAAGTCATACTGTCTAATGTTCTCACAAGTCAAACTGTCTGATGTCCTCACTAGTCATACTGTCTAATGTTCTCACAAGCCATACTGTCTAATGCCCTCACAAGTCATACTGTCTAATGTTCTCACAAGCCATGCTGTCTAATGTCCTCACTAGTCATACTGTCTGATGTCATCACAAGCCATACTGTCTAATGTCCTCACAAGTCATACTGTCTAATGTTCTCACAAGTCATACTGCCTGATGTTATCACAAGCCATACTGTCTAATGTCCTCACTAGTCATACTGTCTAATGTTCTCACAAGTCATACTGCCTGATGTCCTCACTAGTCATACTGTCTAATGTTCTCACAAGTCATACTGCCTGATGTCATCACAAGCCATACTGTCTAATGTCCTCAAAAGTCATACTGCCCACAAGTCATACTGCCTGATGTCTCCACAAGTCATACTGCCCACAAGTCATACTGCCTGATGTTCTCACAAGCCATACTGCCTGATGTCATCACAAGTCATACTGCCTGATGTCCTCACAAGTCATACTGCCTGATGTCCTCACAAGTCATACTGCCTGATGTCATCACAAGTCATACTGCCTGATGTCATCACAAGTCATACTGCCTGATGTCATCACAAGCCATACTGCCTGATGTCATCACAAGTCATACTGCCTGATGTCCTCACTAGTCATACTGCCTGATGTCCTCACAAGTCATACTGCCCACAAGTCATACTGCCTGATGTCCTCACAAGTCATACTGCCTGATTTCATCACAAGTCATACTGCCTGATGTTCTCACAAGTCATACTGCCCACAAGTCATACTTCCTGATGTCCTCACAAGTCATACTGCCCACAAGTCATACTGCCTGATGTTCTCACAAGCCATACTGCCTGATGTTCTCACAAGCCATACTGCCTGATGTTCTCACAAGCCATACTGCCTGATGTTCTCACAAGTCATACTGCCCACAAGTCATACTGCCTGATGTTCTCACAAGTCATACTGCCTGATGTCCTCACAAGTCATACTGCCTGATGTCCTCACAAGCCATACTGCCTGATGTCCTCACAAGCCATACTGCCTGATGTCCTCACAAGCCATACTGCCTGATGTCCTCACAAGCCATACTGCCTGATGTTCTCACAAGCCATACTGCCTGATGTCCTCACAAGCCATACTGCCTGATGTCCTCACAAGCCATACTGCCTGATGTTCTCACAAGCCATACTGCCTGATGTCCTCACAAGCCATACTGCCTGATGTCCTCACAAGCCATACTGCCTGATGTCCTCACAAGCCATACTGCCTGATGTCCTCACAAGTCATACTGCCTGATGTCATCACAAGTCATACTGCCTGATGTCATCACAAGTCATACTGCCTGATGTCATCACAAGCCATACTGCCTGATGTCATCACAAGTCATACTGCCTGATGTCCTCACTAGTCATACTGCCTGATGTCCTCACAAGTCATACTGCCCACAAGTCATACTGCCTGATGTCCTCACAAGTCATACTGCCTGATGTCATCACAAGTCATACTGCCTGATGTTCTCACAAGTCATACTGCCCACAAGTCATACTGCCTGATGTCCTCACAAGTCATACTGCCCACAAGTCATACTGCCTGATGTTCTCACAAGCCATACTGCCTGATGTTCTCACAAGCCATACTGCCTGATGTTCTCACAAGCCATACTGCCTGATGTTCTCACAAGTCATACTGCCCACAAGTTATACTGCCTGATGTTCTCACAAGTCATACTGCCTGATGTCCTCACAAGTCATACTGCCTGATGTCCTCACAAGCCATACTGCCTGATGTCCTCACAAGCCATACTGCCTGATGTCCTCACAAGCCATACTGCCTGATGTCCTCACAAGCCATACTGCCTGATGTTCTCACAAGCCATACTGCCTGATGTCCTCACAAGCCATACTGCCTGATGTCCTCACAAGCCATACTGCCTGATGTCCTCACAAGCCATACTGCCTGATGTCCTCACAATTCCCCACAAAACTATCTGAACCAGATTGAACTTTTCATGAAAGAGTCTTCAGTAGCTGGCACTGTGGGACTGAAGATGAATACACAACACACCATCTACCATCCACACTTTCAACCCTGCTCTATTCAACAGAGAAAACACACCTCCAAAATGGGACCCTAATCCCTATACAGTGCACTACATTTGACCAGAGCCCAATAGGGTATATGGTGTGATTTGGGACACAAACACAGGCTTTGAAGCTAAAATGTGGCCAGTAGATACTAGATATGTCATTAAACAATATATTCCTGAGTGAGAACACACAATGGTCTTTTAATTCCTTTCTATATTCCCACACAGTGCATTTCAAAGCGATCTATCCATCTTTTACAGACGCTGTAAAAGCCAGAGGCCTGGATCAATACTCAGCCCCACAACGCTAGAGTCAATTTTTCCTAAAGAATTTTCACCCTGACTTAAAAGGGCTCCCGTTATTGCATCTGTAACAAAAGTAAACTTTCAATGTTAAAAGCAAGGCGCAAAACGCTGCGGCTCGGCTGTGTGTGTGTGTGTGTGTGTGTGTGTGTGTGTGTGTGTGTGTGTGTGTGTGTGTATGTATGAGAGAGAGAGAGAGAGAGAGAGAGAGAGAGAGAGAGAGAGAGAGAGAGAGAGAGAGAGAGAGAGAGAGAGAGAGAGTTTGGGGCCTGGGAGAGCTGGTTCTGTCTCTATAGACACACGTCCTCCAGTAGTCGATGTTAACAGAATAGACCTGGGTGGGAAGGAATGAGAATGCAGGACTGCGGTAAAATAGCTGTCTGGTGGTTCATAGTAAAGACATGAGAATGCAGGACTGCAGTAAACAGCTGTCTGGTGGTTCATAGTAAAGACAGTAAAATGCTGGTGATTTCTAGATGTATGGGTCAAACGTGTCAATGTTTTGTTTTTTTAAAGCCTCACGTTGAGGTTGTTTAGTTGACGTCAATGTAACGGTTTTCGTCCTCCTCTTCTTCTGAGGAGGAGTAGGAAGGATCGGACCAATGCGCAGCGTGGTAAGTGTCCATAATATAATTTTAATGAAATATAACTGAACACAGAAAAACAAAAGAATAAGAGAGTAAATGGAAACCGACACAGTCCCCGTATGGAGCAAACACAGACAATAATCACCCACAACCAGCATGGGGAAAACAGGCTACCTAAGTATGATTCTCAATCAGAGACACCGATCGACAGCTGCCTCTGATTGGGAACCATACCAGGCCGAACACAGACATGGAAAATAATCACCAACAACCAACATGGGGAAAACAGGCTACCTAAGTATGATTCTCAATCAGAGACAACGATCGACAGCTGCCTCTGATTGAGAACCATACCAGGCCGAACACAGACATGGAAAATAATCACCAACAACCAACATGGGGAAAACAGGCTACCTAAGTATGATTCTCAGTCAGAGACAACGATCGACAGCTGCCTCTGATTGGGAACCATACCAGGCCAAACACAGAAATACAACATAGAAAAAAAAGAACATAGACTGCCCACCCCAACTCACGCCCCTGACCAAATTAACACAAAGACACAATAAAGGAACTAAGGTCAGAACGTGACAGTCACTCTCTCTCTCTCTCTAACTCTTTAAGGTCCTACCCCCAAAAAATATGCAGGCGTCATTTCAATCTCATGCAGACAAGGTCAACCACACTGCAGGTTCCGTAGACAATGTTTATCCAACCAGATGAACATGACAGCTAGACTCCATTTAGAACTGCCACACTGCAACAATTACAAAGAGAAACTAAGATGGTGTCAATGGTGTGGAATGAACAACCGTCTAATTCAGTAAGGGCTGCGTCTGAAACGGCACACTATTCTCTATGTAGTGCACTACTTTAGACCAGAGCCCTATGGAACCCTACTCTCTATGTAGTGCACTACTTTAGACCAGAGCCCTATGGAACCCTATTCCCTATATAGTGCACTACTTTAGACCAGAGTCCTATGGAACCCTATTCTCTATGTAGTGCACTACTTTAGACCAGAGCCCTATGGAACCCTATATAGTGCACTACTTTAGACCAGAGCCCTATGGGGCCCTATTCCCTATGTAGTGCACTACTTTAGACCAGAGTCCTATGGGGCCCTATTCCCTATATAGTGCACTACTTTAGACCAGAGCCCTATGGAACCCTATTCCCTATATAGTGCCCCTCTTTAGACCAGAGCCCTATGGAACCCTATTCCCTATATAGTGCACTACTTTAGACCAGAGTCCTATGGGGCCCTATTCCCTATATAGTGCACTACTTTAGACCAGAGCCCTATGGAACCCTATTCCCTATATAGTGCACTACTTTAGACCAGAGCCCTATAGAACCCTATTCCCTATATAGTGCACTACTTTAGACCAGAGTCCTATGGAACCCTATTCCCTATATAGTGCACTACTTTAGACCAGAGTCCTATGGAACCCTATTCCCTATATAGTGCACTACTTTAGACCAGAGTCCTATGGAACCCTATTCCCTATGTAGTGCACTACTTTAGACCAGAGCCCTATGGAACCCTATTCCCTATATATAGTGCACTACTTTAGACCAGAGCCCTATGGAACCCTATTCCCTATATAAGAGCACTACTTTAGACCAGGGCCCTATGGAACCCTATCCCCTATATAGTGCACTACTTTTGACCAGGGCCCTATGGAACCCTATTCCCTATATAGTGCACTCCTTTTGACCAGGGCCCATGGGTAGTAGGTCACTACATACAGTACATTCGGGAAGTATTCAGACCCCTTCCCTTTTTTCCACATTTTGTTACGTTCCAGTTATATTCTAAAATAAATTAAATAAATGTGGAATCCATCATTCTTAAATGGAAGAAGTTTGGAACCACCAAGACTCTTCCTTGAGCTGGCCGCCCGGACAAACTGAGAAGGGCCTTGGTCAGGGAGGTGAATAGCTAGCTTTTTCACAGACTGGTAAGACGCTTCAGAAGGGCGGTCACGTGTAGAAAGGCAGAGGTCACGCCAGGTATGGACCAAACATGTGCTAGCAAAGCAGAGGTCACACCAGGTATGGGCCAAACATGTGCTAGCAAAGCAGAGGTCACACCAGGTATGGGCCGAATCAAGAGGAAGTGGTACTCACTAAGCAAGCAGCATTGTTCTTTCGAAGGCCAAACCCATCATAGGTGTGACCAAATAACTCTATATTCATGTCCTCTGACCACAGCACTGCCTGGAGTTTGCTAAATGGCATTGGTACTTGGATTGCCACCGGTGCTATGGTCACATGACATGAAAATAGAGTTATTTGGTCACGCCCAACGGTGGGTTCGGACATCAAAAGACAAAGAAAAACGAATATGGTAAAAATACTAAATAATACTAAATATGGTGCTGCCATATGAGTTCTGTTATACTCACAGACATCATTCAAACAGTTTTAGAAACTTCAGAGTGTTTTCTATCCAAATCTACTAATAATATGCATATATTAGCAACTGGGACTGAGTGGCAGGCAGTTTACTCTGGGTGCGCTTTTCATCCAGACGTGAAAATGCTGCTCCCCCTTATCCCAAACAGGTTCAATATGGTGGTGGATCTTTGATGTTATGAGGCGATTTTACTTCCACCTGGGTCCTGTGGTCCACACCTGAGGCTATTTTACTTCCACCTGGGTCCTGTGGTCCACACCTGAGGCTATTTTACTTCCACCTGGGTCCTGTGGTCCACACCTGAGGCTATTTTACTTCCACCTGGGTCCTGTGGTCCACACCTGAGGCTATTTTACTTCCAACTGGGTCCTGTGGTCCACACCTGAGGCTATTTTACTTCCACCTGGGTCCTGTGGTCCACACCTGAGGCTATTTTACTTCCAACTGGGTCCTGTGGTCCACACCTGAGGCTATTTTACTTCCAACTGGGTCCTGTGGTCCACACCTGAGGCGATTTTACTTCCACCTGGGTCCTGTGGTCCACACCTGAGGCGATTTTACTTCCAACTGGGTCCTGTGGTCCACACCTGAGGCGATTTTACTTCCAACTGGGTCCTGTGGTCCACACCTGAGGCGATTTTACTTCCAACTGGGTCCTGTGGTCCACACCTGAGGCGATTTTACTTCCAACTGGGTCCTGTGGTCCACACCTGAGGCGATTTTACTTCCAACTGGGTCCTGTGGTCCACACCTGAGGCGATTTTACTTCCAACTGGGTCCTGTGGTCCACACCTGAGGCGATTTGCTTGAGGGATTCCTTTGCTACAATACTATTGACCATGAAGATGGATGTTACCTATACTCTAGTCTAGACTGCTAGGGGGAATCCTTCTTAGGAGCACACAACAAAGGCAAAGAGGACAACACCTCTGTACAATAGAGGCTCAACATCTCAACACAATAGAGGCTAGAGGGAGCCAGACAGCCCTGACGAGATCTAATAACGACACGGAGGTTTTAACTCTGATGTGATGCGTTGGGTTATGATGGGATGGAACAGTCAATGAAGAAAAAAAGCTTTTCTTACAATAATTGGATTTAATAATTCTAAAATATTAATGAGGCATTAAGAGTCCGTGGAGGATTCCCTTCCTTTGTTGTGTTCAAGATTATTAGTTCAGCCACCCGACTGGCTGGATTCAGAAACAAATCAGACGGAACGTTTCATTTTGTCTTAATCTGTCACTGCTTGGCAACGGAAACAAATTCAAACGTGTTCTATTGTTGTAAAAAAAAAAACACACGAAAAAAACGGTCTGTTATGAACGTGTCATCTGGTTATCGTCTGGTAACCTAGGATTCATATCAAAACACAGACAGACAGGTTATGTGAATGAACTGATTGGGTATTTGCCCAATTTGTTCCTTGACATTGGTTTGTTTTTCTGACTTGGTAGTGTTGAGTTTTTTCACATTATTAGTTCATCTTATTATTAAAAAGAAAGAAAATCAGAGTAGGTCAGTGTAAGTATGTATACAGTAAACCAAGACTACTGTATGTATACAGTAAACCAAGACTACTGTATGTATACAGTAAACCAAGACTACTGTATGTATACAGTAAACCAAGACTACTGTATGTATACAGTAAACCAAGACTACTGTATGTATACAGTAAACCAAGACTACTGTATGTATACAGTAAACCAAGACTACTGTATGTATACAGTAAACCAAGACTACTGTATGTATACAGTAAACCAAGACTACTGTATGTATACAGTAAACCAAGACTAGTGTATGTATACAGTAAACCAAGACTAGTGTATGTATACAGTAAACCAAGACTACTGTATGGATACAGTAACCAAGACTAGTGTATGTATACAGTAAACCAAGACTAGTGTATGGATACAGTAAACCAAGACTACTGTATGTATACAGTAAACCAAGACTACTGTATGTATACAGTAAACCAAGACTAGTGTATGTATACAGTAAACCAAGACTAGTGTATGTATACAGTAAACCAAGACTACTGTATGTATACAGTAACCGAGACTACTGTATGGATACAGTAAACCAAGACTAGTGTATGTATACAGTAACCAAGACTACTGTATGGATACAGTAACCAAGACTACTGTATGTATACAGTAAACCAAGACTACTGTATGGATACAGTAACCAAGACTAGTGTATGTATACAGTAAACCAAGACTACTGTATGTATACAGTAACCAAAACTACTGTATGGATACAGTAACCAAGACTAGTGTATGTATACAGTAAACCAAGACTACTGTATGTATACAGTAACCAAGACTACTGTATGGATACAGTAACCAAGACTAGTGTATGTATACAGTAAACCAAGACTACTGTATGTATACAGTAACCAAGACTACTGTATGTATACAGTAACCAAGACTACTGTATGTATACAGTAACCAAGACTACTGTATGTATACAGTAACCAAGACTACTGTATGTATACAGTAACCAAGACTACTGTATGTATACAGTAAACCAAGACTACTGTATGTATACAGTAACCAAGACTACTGTATGTATACAGTAACCAAGACTACTGTATGTATACAGTAACCAAGACTACTGTATGTATACAGTAACCAAGACTACTGTATGTATACAGTAACCAAGACTACTGTATGTATACAGTAAACCAAGACTACTGTATGTATACAGTAACCAAGACTACTGTATGTATACAGTAACCAAGACTACTGTATGTATACAGTAACCAAGACTACTGTATGTATACAGTAAACCAAGACTACTGTATGTATACAGTAACCAAGACTACTGTATGTATACAGTAAACCAAGACTACTGTATGTATACAGTAACCAAGACTACTGTATGTATACAGTAACCAAGACTACTGTATGTATACAGTAACCAAGACTACTGTATGTATACAGTAACCAAGACTACTGTATGTATACAGTAACCAAGACTAGTGTATGGATACAGTAACCAAGACTACTGTATGTATACAGTAACCAAGACTAGTGTATGTATACAGTAACCAAGACTACTGTATGTATACAGTAACCAAGACTACTGTATGTATACAGTAACCAAGACTACTGTATGTATACAGTAACCAAGACTACTGTATGTATACAGTAACCAAGACTAGTGTATGGATACAGTAACCAAGACTACTGTATGTATACAGTAACCAAGACTACTGTATGTATACAGTAACCAAGACTACTGTATGTATACAGTAAACCAATACTACTGTATGTATACAGTAACCAAGACTACTGTATGTATACAGTAAACCAAGACTACTGTATGTATACAGTAACCAAGACTAATGTATGGATACAGTAACCAAGACTACTGTATGTATACAGTAACCAAGACTACTGTATGTATACAGTAACCAAGACTAGTGTATGGATACAGTAACCAAGACTACTGTATGTATACAGTAACCAAGACTACTGTCCCTCCTGTTGCTCAGAGAAGCCTTGGCAGGCTCTTCCATTGAATTATAGGCGACACACCATGGTTCATTAAGTAGGTTTATAAGCTACACACTATGGTTTTAAGTAGGTTTATAAGCCTCCCCTGCCTTCCACCTCCTCTCCTCTCCTCTCCCCTGCCTTCAGCTCCTCTCCTCTCCCCTCCCCTGCCTTCCACCTCCCCTGCCTTCCACATCCTCTCCTCTCCCCTCCCCTCCCCTGCCTTCCACCTCCCCTGCCTTCCACATCCTCTCCTCTCCCCTCCCCTCCCCTGCCTTCCACCTCCCCTGCCTTCCACATCCTCTCCTCTCCCCTCCCCTCCCCTGCCTTCCACCTCCCCTGCCTTCCACCTCCCCTGCCTTCCACATCCTCTCCTCTCCCCTCCCCTGCCTTCCACCTCCCCTGACTTCCACCTCCCCTGCCTTCCACCTCCCCTCCCCTCTCCTCCCCTGCATTCCACCTCCTACTCCTCTCCTCTCCCCTCCCCTCCCCTGCCTTCCACATCCTCTCCCCTCCCTGCCTTCTACCTCCTACTGCCCTCCCCTGCATTCCACCTCCTACTCCTCTCCCCTCCCCTCCCCTCCCCTGCCTTCCACATCCTCTCCCCTCCCTGTCTTCTACCTCCTCTTCTCTCTCTCCTCTCCTCTCTACCTAGCACGACCCATGAGGATTAGTCCGGGCCACCGCTTCTCTTTCAGGTAGCAGATTTATGCTGTCCGCCTCAGAAACAAAGGCTCTGGTGTGTTTGAAATGTGGAGGCCAAGGGAAGACCTAGATACCTAGAGGGACTAGGATGTGTCCCAAATGGCATCCTATTCCCTAAGGGCTTCTGGTCAAAAGTAGTGCAGTATAAAGGGAATAGGGCTCCGTTTGGGACAGAGCCTTTATAGCGACTCGGAGAGAGACAGAGACAAGGAGACAGGCCCTTTGAAAAGCTTTTCCCCGCTGGGACTGGGTTCTGCTGCAGCGACATGGCTCACGGACAGCTCTCGCCTGGCAGGGTTAGCTCTTAGATCTATCTTTCACCTGGGGTCTGACGCCATCTGACTACCTGCCTGCCTGACTGACAGACTACCTACCTGCCTGCCTGCCTGACTGACTACATGATTGCCTGACTGACTATCTTCCTGCCTGACTGACTACATGATTGCCTGACTGACTATCTGCCTGCCTGACTGACTACATGATTGCCTGACTGACTATCTGCCTGCCTGACTGACTACATTATTGCCAAACTGACTATCTGCCTGCCTGACTGACTATATGATTGCCTGACTGACTATCTGCCTGCCTGACTGACTACATGATTGCCTGACTGACTATCTGCCTGCCTGACTGACTACATGATTGCCTGACTGACTATCTGCCTGCCTGACTGACTACATGATTGCCTGACTGACTATCTGCCTGCCTGACTGACTACATGATTGCCTGACTGACTATCTGCCTGACTGACTGACTACATGATTGCCTGACTGACTATCTGCCTGCCTGACTGACTACATGATTGCCTGACTGACTATCTGCCTGCCTGACTGACTACATGATTGCCTGACTGACTATCTGCCTGCCTGACTGACTACATGATTGCCTGACTGACTATCTGCCTGCCTGACTGACTACATGATTGCCTGACTGACTATCTGCCTGACTGACTGACTACATGATTGCCTGACTGACTACATTATTGCCAAACTGACTATCTGCCTGCCTGCCTGACTACATGATTGCCTGACTGACTATCTGCCTGCCTGACTACATGATTGCCTGACTGACTATCTGCCTGCCTGCCTGACTACATGATTGCCTGACTGACTATCTGCCTGCCTGCCTGACTACATGATTGCCTGACTGACTATCTGCCTGCCTGCCTGACTACATGATTGCCTGACTGACTATCTGCCAGCATGACTGACTGCCCGACTACCAGCCTGCCTGATTGACATCTGGCTTTTATACTTTCCACAAAGTGACTGAGGACATAGTACACAGAACTTGAAAATTAAATCTACACAGAAACATAGTAAATGGATCATAAAATACAAATGAATAGACTATAGATCTAAACACAGACTATGTTTCAATATCTATACTGGCATACAGTACCACGTGCAATATGTCCAACACATAGCTTCACTCTAAGTGATAGAGTATGTCCAACACATAGCTTCACTCTAGGTGATAGAGTATGTCCAACACATAGCTTCACTCTAAGTGATAGAGTATGTCCAACACATAGCTTCACTCTAAGTGATAGAATATGTCCAACACATAGCTTCACTCTAAGTGATAGAGTATGCCCAATACATAGCTTCACTCTAAGTGATAGAATATGTCCAACACATAGCATCACTCTAAGTGATAGAGTATGTCCAATACATAGCTTCACTCTAAGTGATAGAATATGTCCAACACATAGCATCACTCTAAGTGATAGAGTATGTCCAACACATAGCATCACTCTAAGTGATAGAGTATGTCCAACACATAGCATCACTCTAAGTGATAGAGTATGTCCAACACATAGCTTCACTCTAAGTGATAGAATATGTCCAACACATAGCATCACTCTAAGTGATAGAGTATGTCCAATACATAGCTTCATTCACTC
>NC_048572.1:87065914-87073414 GCF_013265735.2 Oncorhynchus mykiss | reverse complement strand
CCTGACTCGATAGCTCTACCTAACTCGATAACTCTACCTAACTCTAACACCTGTTGTATTCGGTGCATGTGACTAATACAATTTGATTTGATTTGACAGTCAATGAGCCTTGCTGGCAATGTGTTATGTAAAGGGTTGTAAATCATCAAAGGGACCCGACTGCAGAGCAACTTTGCTGTCGACGGAACTGGATAATTATTCAATGTATTCACATGTATGCCTAATCTTCCTCTGTTATTAGTCCTAGGCTTCTATACGTTGTAGGTAGTTTCTCAAAACGGCTAATAACAGGCTACGGAAATAAACCTACTCCACACATCGTTTCTTTCAGAAGCTTCACTTCAGCTGTATGTTTTGTCATTCAAAATAAAGCTATGATAGAAAAGGGTGTCAGGGATCCCCAATAGGTGGCCAGCGGGCGATTTATTTGTGCCCCCCCACCCCCCCAAGTTTACTGAGCAAAAAATACATGAAAATAAATATACAGTGTATACACAGTGCATTCAGGAAGTATTCATACCCCATTACTTATTCCACATTTTGTTGTGTTACAGCCTGAATTCAACATTAATTCAATATTCCCCCCCCCCCCTCACCCATCTGCACACAATACCCCATAATGACATCACAATACCCCATAATGACATCACAATACCCCATAATGACATCACAATACCCCATAATGACATCACAATACCCCATAATGACATCACAATACCCCATAATGACATCACAATACCCCATAATGACAAAGTGAAAATATGTTTTTAGAATTTTTTTCAAATTGAAATAGAAAATGAAATGCAAAGATATGTAATTGTAATAAGTATTTACAACCCTGAGTCAATGCTTTGTAGAAGCACCTTTGGTAGCGATTACAGCTGTGAGTATTTCTGGGTAGAGATTTCCACACATGGATTGTGCAACATTTTCCCATTATTATTTTCTAAATTCTTCAAACTCTGTCAAATTGGGTCATCAATCCACGAGGCACCATCTGACCTCACAGTGCATTTTCATAAAGGGGCGTGTTTATCAGCTATACTCATTAATAACTTCATAAAGGGGCGTGTTTATCAGCTATACTCATTAATAACTTCTTAAAGGGGCGTGTTTATCAGCTATTCTCATTAATAACTTCATAAAGGGGCGTGTTTATCAGCTATACTCATTAATAACTTCATAAAGGGGCGTGTTTATCAGCTATTCTCATTAATAACTTCATAAAGGGGCGTGTTTATCAGCTATACGCATTAATAACTTCATAAAGGGGCGTGTTTATCAGCTATACGCATTAATAACTTCATAAAGGGGCGTGTTAATCAGCTATTCTCATTAATAACTTCTTAAAGGGGCGTGTTTATCAGCTATACGCATTAATAACTTCATAAAGGGGCGTGTTTATCAGCTATTCTCATTAATAACTTCATAAAGGGGCGTGTTTATCAGCTATACTCATTAATAACTTCATAAAGGGGCGTGTTTATCAGCTATTCTCATTAATAACTTCTTAAAGGGGCGTGTTTATCAGCTATACTCATTAATAACTTCATAAAGGGGCGTGTTTATCAGCTATACTCATTAATAACTTCATAAAGGGGCGTGTTTATCAGCTATACTCATTAATAACTTCATAAAGGGGCGTGTTTATCAGCTATACTCATTAATAACTTCATAAAGGGGCGTGTTTATCAGCTATACTCATTAATAACTTCATAAAGGGGCGTGTTTATCAGCTATACTCATTAATAACTTCATAAAGGGGCGTGTTTATCAGCTATTCTCATTAATAACTTCATAAAGGGGCGTGTTTATCAGCTATACTCATTAATAACTTCATAAACAAACTTGGTGACATTTCAGGACCATTGGCACATTCTAAATCTCATCCACAACGAGTCCTGATTGAACCCTCTGTGGGACCTGTGGTAGATTACCTTTGGTATTTTAGTGGTCCTAGTGAGTGAGTCCTGATTGAACCCTCTGTAGGACCTGTGGTAGATTACCTTTGGTATTTTAGTGGTCCTAGTGAGTGAGTCCTGATTGAACCCTCTGTAGGACCTGTGGTAGATTACCTTTGGTATTTTAGTGGTCCTAGTGAGTGAGTCCTGATTGAACCCTCTGCGGGACCTGTGGTAGATTACCTTTGGTATTTTAGTGGTCCTAGTGAGTGAGTCCTGATTGAACCCTCTATAGGACCTGTGGTAGATTACCTTAGGGCCAGGTATTGTAGTGTTCCTAGTGAGTGAGTCCTGATTGAACCCTCTGCAGGACCTGTGGTAGATTACCTTAGGGCCAGGTATTGTAGTGTTCCTAGTGAGTGAGTCCTGATTGAACCCTCTGCAGGACCTGTGGTAGATTACCTTAGGGCCAGCCTTTGGTAGTGTAGTTTTCCTAGTGAGTGCAACCAAGTTATGATCACTACAACCTCGTGCCACTGATACAGCTTTAGAACAACGCTCAGCCATGTGGGTAAAAATGTGATCGATACAAGTTGATGATGCGATACCGGACCTATCAGTGAACGTTCTGGTTGATGATGTCACAACTTGAGTCGTTTCTTTCTCATTGGACAGTTGGTGTTAAATCAATATTCGTATCTCCCCAATTGATTTATCCTATTGTCATCGAATACCTTATCCAACATTTAGCAAATTCCATCAAGATATTTGACATCAGCACCAGGTGGCCTATAGCAGCTGTACCCATGGAGCCTATAGCAGCAACCAACTAGTATAGGTTTCAAACGTCCTGTACCCATAGAGCCTCTATTCCATTCCACATTAAGTCCTGACGTTGTTTTGCTGGAATATGACTCTAATATGACTCTAATATGACTCTAATATGACTCTAATATGAATCTAATATGAATCTAATATGAATCTAATATGACTCTAATATGAATCTAATATGAATCTAATATGACTCTAATATGAATCTAATATGACTCTAATATGACTCTAATATGAATCTAATATGAATCTAATATGACTCTAATATGACTCTAATATGACTCTAATATGAATCTAATATGAATCTAATATGACTCTAATATGAATCTAATATGACTCTAATATGGCTCTAATATGAATTTAATATGACTCTAATATGGCTCTTTTATACTTGGAACGTGCAGCTTGCCTGCTCAAGGACCTTCATCTAGGTTTACATGGTCACTGAGACACTGAACGCAAGTTCTTGGACTCTGGAAATGTACACATGAAAGTTTGAATCCTGTAGTCCATACTTGAATATCTGCCAATTAAAAAAATTGTATGAAGTGGAAACCTTGTAACTAATGAACTGACTCGGTTTCAAATGTACCGGGCAGATGGCAGACAGTGTGTATGGCGTTGTGTGGGCGAGAGGTTTGCTGATGTCAACGTTGTGAACAGAGTGCCCCATGGTGGCGGTGGGGTTATGGTATGGGCAGGTATAAGGTATGGACAATGAACATCTCTGCAGCACTCCGCCAATCAGGCCTTTATGGTAGGGTGGCTAGACGGAAGCCACTCCTCAGTAAAAGGCACATGACAGCCCACTTGGTGTTTGCCAAATGACACCAAAAGGACTCTCAGACCATGAGAAACAAGATTCTCTGGTCTGATGAATCCAAGATTAAACTCTTTGGCCTGAATGCCAAGCGTCTCGTCTGGAGGAAACCTGGCACCATCCCTACGGTGAAGCATGGTGGTGGCAGCTGCTCGGGATGTTTTTCAGCTGCAGGGACTGAGAGACTAGTCAGGGTTAAGGGAATGATGAACGGAGCAAAGTATCTAGCAGTCCAATGGACAAATCTGGTTTTGGCGGATGCCAGAAGAACGCTACCTGCCCGGATGTATAGTGCCAAATGTAAAGTTTGGTGGAGGAGGAATAATGGTCTGGGGCTGTTTTTCATGGTTCGGGCCCCGTAGTTCCTGTGAAGGTCAACCTTAATGCTACAGCGTACATCCTAGATGATTCTGCGTATCCAACTTTGTGACAACAGTTTGGCGAAGGACCTTTTTGTTTTCAGCATAAACAATGTCCCCATGCACAAAGCAAGGTCCAGAAATGATCTATTAGCTGTAATGTATGAGGCTGTATTAGCTGTAATGTATGAGCCTGTATTAGCTGTAATGTATGAGCCTGTATTAGCTGTAATGTATGAGGCTGTATTAGCTGTAATGTATGAGGCTGTATTAGCTGTAATGTATGAGGCTGTATTAGCTGTAATGTATGAGGCTGTATTAGCTGTAATGTATGAGGCTGTATTAGCTGTAATGTATGAGGCTGTATTAGCTGTAATGTATGAGGCTGTATTAGCTGTAATGTATGAGGCTGTATTAGCTGTAATGTATGAGGCTGTATTAGCTGTAATGTATGAGGCTGTATTAGCTGTAATGTATGAGCCTGTATTAGCTGTAATGTATGAGGTTGTATTAGCTGTAATGTATGAGGCTGTATTAGCTGTAATGTATGAGGCTGTATTAGCTGTAATGTATGAGGCTGTATTAGCTGTAATGTATGAGGCTGTATTAGCTGTAATGTATGAGGCTGTATTAGCTGTAATGTATGAGGCTGTATTAGCTGTAATGTATGAGGCTGTATTAGATTTTGCTGAGTTGCAGTTCATATAAGGAAATCAGTCAATTGAAATAAAGACATTAGGCCCTAATCTATGGATTTCACATTAGAGAAATGGTTTTTCGAGATCGGTGTGGAAGAACTTGACTGGCCTGCACAGAGCCCTGACCTCAACCCCATCGAACACCTTTAGGATGAATTGGAACGCCGACTGCAAGCCAGGACTAATCACCCAACATCAGTGCCCGACCTCACTAATGCTGTTGTGGCTGAATGGAAGCAAGCTCCCTGCAGCAATGTTCCAACATCTAGTAGAAAGCCTTCCCAGAAGAGTGGAGGCTGTTATAGCAGCAATGTTCCAACATCTAGTGGAAAGCCTTCCCAGGAGAGTGGAGGCTGTTATAGAAGCAAAGGGGCGGCGACCAACTCCATATTAATAATATTAATGCCCATGATTTTGGAATGAGATGTTCACATACTATTGGTCATGTAGCGTATCTGTGACCAGTAATGTTTCTGTTTGACTGTTTCTTGAATAGTTTACTGATTTGGTGTGTAACTCCGGCGCTCTATGTCACCGGGCTACTAACCACAGGTCCTGGCAACCTTCATTACACACACCTGGCAACTATCAATTACACACACCTGGCAACCATCATTACACACACCTGGCAACTATCAATTACACCACCTGGAAACCATCATTACACACACCTGGCAACTATCAATTACACCACCTGGCAACCATCATTACACACACCTGGCAACCATCATTACACACACCTGGCAACCATCATTACACACACCTGGCAACTATCAATTACACCACCTGGCAACCTTCATTACACACACCTGGCAACCATCATTACACACACCTGGCAACCATCATTACACACACCTGGCAACTATCAATTACACCACCTGGCAACCATCATTACACACACCTGGCAACCATTATTACACACACCTGGCAACCATCATTACACACACCTGGCAACTATCAATTACACACACCTGGCAACTATCAATTACACCACCTGGCAACCATCATTACACACACCTGGCAACCTTCATTACACACACCTGGCAACCTTCATTACACACACCTGGCAACTATCAATTACACCACCTGGCAACCATCATTACACACACCTGGCAACCATTATTACACACACCTGGCAACCATCATTACACACACCTGGCAACCATCATTACACACACCTGGCAACCATCATTACACACACCTGGCAACCATTATTACACACACCTGGCAACCATCATTACACACACCTGGCAACCATTATTACACACACCTGGCAACCATCATTACACACCTGGCAACCATTATTACACACACCTGGCAACCATCATTACACACACCTGGCAACCATCATTACACACACCTGGCAACCATTATTACACACACGTGGCAACCATCATTACACACACCTGGCAACCATCATTACACACACCTGGCAACTATCATAACAGACACCTGACAACCATCATAACAGACACCTGACAACTATCATAACAGACACCTGACAACCATCATAACAGACACCTGGCAACCATCATTACACACACCTGGCAACCATCATTTCACACACCTGGCAACCATCATTACACACACCTGGCAAGCATTATTAAACACACACTACCTGGCAACCATCATTACTTACACCTGGCAACCATCATTACCAACACCTGGCAATCACCACCAGTCACACCTGGACATCATTAGTACCCTCATTACTTACCCTTTATATAGCACTCTGTCTTGTCAGTCATCAGGTCTCCCTGTTCTCTGCGTTACACCTGCTTCCTGACTCCCTGTTCTCTGCGTTACACCTGCTTCCCGACTCCCTGTTCTCTGCGTTACACCTGCTTCCTGACTCCCTGTTCTCTGCGTTGTGCTTTTCTTTAGACATAGGAATTCTCCGGTTGGAACATTATTGATGTTTTATGTTAAAAACATCCTAAAGATTGATTCCATACATCATTTGACTTGCTTCTACGACCTGTAACGGAACTTTTAGAGTTTTTGTCTGGATGAAGTCCCTGCGCCTCATGAAGATGGATTACTGGGCTGAACACGCTGACAACAAGTGGCTATTTGGACATAAATGATGGACTTTATGGAACAAATCAGTCATTTATTGTCAAACTGGGATTCCTGGGAGTGCTTTCTGATGAAGATCATCAAAGGTAAGTGAATATTTATAGTGTTATTTCTAACTTCTGTTGACTCCAACATGGCGGATATTTCTTTGGCTGGATTGGGCTCTGAGCGACGTTCTCAGATTATGCTTTTTCTGTAAAAAAAAAATTGAAATCTGACACAGCGGTTGCATTAAGGGGAAGTCTATCTTTAATTCTGTGAATAACACTTGTATCATTTATCAATGTTTATTATGAGTATTTCCGCAAAATCACCGGATGTTTTGGAATCAAAACATTACTACACGTAACGCGCCAACGTAAACTGAGAACAATGTATTGTGTAACATGATGCCCTATGAGTGTTAACTGATGAAGATCATCAAAGGTTAGTGATTCATTTTATCTATATTTATTTTTTGTGACTCCTATCTTTGGCTGGAAAAATGAATGTTGTCGAGGGGTTCCGCTAGCCTGTGCCAAAAAGGTTAAGGATTTCATCAAACAGTGCGCTTGAAGCATCAGACAAGCTCAGTGCTCAGTGCATATAGTTGATGTTACTAAAAACACGTTCAGTATGTATATGGAGAAACACACCTTTAAAAATGTCAGCCAATCGATTGGTCGAAAGAACAGACGACTCCGGTCGGCCAAGATTTATTATTTTTTTTAAATCGGGAGACAACCCTACCGCACACGCACACACACACACACACACACACTGTGGTTTTCTGACCCCAGACCCTTAAGTATCCTATGTCACAGTATTGTAAT
>NC_048572.1:87040914-87058414 GCF_013265735.2 Oncorhynchus mykiss | reverse complement strand
AGGAGGGGAGGAAGAGGTGAGGAGGAGGGGAGGAAGAGGAGAAGGAAAGGAACACGGGAAGAGGAGGGGAGGAGGAGGTGAGGAGGAGGGGAGGAAGAGGAGAAGGAAAGGAACACGGGAAGAGGAGGGGAGGAGGAGGTGAGGAGGAGGGGAGGAAGAGGAGAGAGTCAGTTAAATGTTAGCGGGCGCCTGAGATTGGTGTCGGGGATGCGACCCAAATGAACCTCTATTACCTATATAGAGCACTACTTTCGACCAGGGCCCATAGAGAAAAGTGGTGCACTATGTAGGGAATAGGGGGCCAATTGGGACTTCTCCTCTGGCTGCTTGCCCATGTGCTGCCTGTCTCCCTAGATCTGTCAGTGCACCGGAGATACCTCGCCTCAGAGGACCAGCCAGCCACACAGACAACCAGCCAGCCAGCTAAGTCCTCAGGCTACTGTAGTACCAGTACTACGCGTGAGGGAGCGAGGGAGGGAGGGAGGGAGGGAGGGTCAGCTCCAGGACTCCACGTCCCACAACCCCACTGAGCCTGAATACCACCGTCACCTTGTGCGTTAACTGGCATCACACTTAGAAGTGTACGAATGTCTCCTGACAACAGACAACAGTACAAAGCAGTTGGAGAGTGAAGCACTGTATTAACTCAGGGTTCATACTCAGACAGGAAATGGACATGGACGGGCCGTTGAATTGTTGACATTTAATTCATCTATTTTGGGTAAGAGGGCCGTCAATGTCATTTCCGAGGGTCTTCCTGGTCACGGTCTCTTGGACATTATTGGTATTGAGCTCTACGCCGTCTGTCCGTTTTGATTGGTCGACACAAATTACTCTCCACTCCGTCCGTTTTGATTGGTCGACACAAATTATTTTCCACTCTGTCTGTTTTGATTGGTCGACACAAATGACTCTCCACTCTGTCCGTTTTGATTGGTCGACACAAATGACTCTCCACTCTGTCTGTTTTGATTGGTCGACACAAATGACTCTCCACTCTGTCCGTTTTGATTGGTCGACACAAATGACTCTCCACTCTCCAGGCGTTAAATCCAGGGGCCATTTTGACACGAAGCCGAGATAAAAACGTTAAGACGGCAAGGCAGAGAGTGGGAGACGAGGGGTTTTTCCTGTGTTTGTCTCATTGCTGTGAGTGTGTGAATGTCGGACGGGGAGCTGCCAAACATCCCAGGACGTTAAGATGAAGCTGGGCTCTGGTGTGGAACAACGGCCATCTGATGGGACATGGTAGCCGATAGTCTCACATAGTGGGCATCACATACATCACTGTAATAAATAACTAAAGAAGGCAACAACCCTATCAAACACTCCTTGATAATATTACTGGGGGAAAATTATCATATTTTTTTTTACAAGAAGCTACAAGGGTTTGTGGTTTGAATAACACTGCTTTTATCCTTTGTAGATTGTAACGCTGCCAAAACGTGACAACCATCTCACGGCCCGAGCTGAGAGTTTCTCTGATTATTATTAGAACGAAACAAGGAACTCAGAATCAGGTCATTGGGTGTTTCTCTCTCTCTCTCTTCTTCTCCTCTGTCTCCCTCTCTTTTCTTCTCCTCTGTCTCCCTCTCTCTTCTTCTCCTCTGTCTCCCTCTCTTTTCTTCTCCTCTGTCTCTCTCTCTCTTCTTCTCCTCCGTCTCTCTCTCTTCTTCTCCTCCGTCTCTCTCTCTTCTTCTCCTCCGTCTCCCTCTCTTTTCATCTCCTCCTTCTCTCTCTCTTCTTCTCCTCCTTCTCTCTCTCTTCTTCTCCTCCTTCTCCCTCTCTCTTCTTCTCCTCCTTCTCTCTCTCTTCTTCTCCTCCTTCTCACTCTCTTCTTCTCCTCCTTCTCTCTATCTTATCCTCCTTCTCTCTCTCTCTGTTCTTCACCTCCGTCTCCCTCTCTCCCTTCTCTCTCTCTCTATGACAGTCCACCACTTTACACTGTGGCGTCCACGGACAAAGTGGTTTTCTCTCTGTGTGTGTGTGTGTGTGTGTGTGTGTGTGTGTGTGTGTGTGTGTGTGTGTGTGTGTGTGTGTGTGTGTGTGTGTGTATGCGTGTGTGTCTCAGATAGCTGGTTTGGAGCAGTGGTTTCTCCCAAGGAGAGCCAGCGGTGGAGATATTTCCCAGTAAATGTAAAAATCTCTTTATAAAACATATTAAAGGGGTAAAGGATAATATCCCTGTAGGAATTAGTGGATTGACAGAAATGGAGCAACTGAGGCGAAACATGAATTAAGCTGAGAACATTACCATTTCACTTGGAGGACTACGGTGTTCAGGAGGAAACATAACAAACACACGACGTTCAATATCGCCAGACAATTAAACACACAGCATGTGCACACAAATCATGCCACAAACATCAGTTTTCTGTCCCATATGGCAAAGCCTACTGTATATATTTTACCTTTACTTAACTAGGCAAGGCAGTTAAGAACAAATTGTTATTTTCAATGACGGTCTAGGAACAGTGCCTGTTCAGGGGTAGAACGACAGATTTGTACCTTGTCAGCTCGGGGATATGAACTTGCAACCTTTCGGTCACTAGTCCAACACTCTAACCACTAGGCTACCCTGCCGCCCCATATAGTAACAGACTGGTAGTATATACCACTATGTATCTGAATATAGTAACAGATACTATGTATACCACAATGTATCTGAATATAGTAACAGACACTATACTATGTATACCACTATGTATCTGAATATAGTAACAGACACTATACTATGTATACCACTATGTATCTGAATATAGTAACAGACACTATACTATGTATACCACTATGTATCTGAATATAGTAACAGATACTATGTATACCACTATGTATCTGAATATAGTAACAGACACTATACTATGTATACCACTATGTATCTGAATATAGTAACAGACACTATACTATGTATACCACTATGTATCTGAATATAGTAACAGACACTATACTATGTATACCACTATGTATCTGAATATAGTAACAGATACTATGTATACCACTATGTATCTGAATATAGTAACAGACACTATACTATGTATACCACTATGTATCTGAATATAGTAACAGACACTATACTATGTATACCACTATGTATCTGAATATAGTAACAGATACTATGTATACCACTATGTATCTGAATATAGTAACAGACACTATACTATGTATACCACTATGTATCTGAATATAGTAACAGATACTATGTATACCACTATGTATCTGAATATAGTAACAGATACTATGTATACCACTATGTATCTGAATATAGTAACAGACACTATACTATGTATACCACTATGTATCTGAATATAGTAACAGACACTATACTATGTATACCACTATGTATCTGGATATAGTAACAGACACTATACTATGTATACCACTATGTATCTGAATATAGTAACAGACACTATACTATGTATACCACTATGTATCTGAATATAGTAACAGACACTATACTATGTATACCACTATGTATCTGAATATAGTAACAGATACTATACTATGTATACCACTATGTATCTGAATATAGTAACAGACACTATGTATACCACCATGTATCTGAATATAGTAACAGACTGGTAGTATATACCACTATGTATCCAGAGAAGAACAGAGGAAGAGAGGAGAGAGACGAACTTCCACCAGCTCCTCCGAGGAGGATCCTAACCAGTTCATTTCATAGAGATATTGAAACACACAAAAAACACACTGTTGGAACACAAGCATTCCGTAAAACCATCTGCTAAATATGTGCATGCAACCAATAACATTTGACTTGATATAAAACGGAAGCAAACAGGAATTAAAACGGGGATGGACCTACCGGAATTTGTCCAATAGAAACTCTCATTTTAGTTGCAAAACGAAAAAGCTTTGCAACTGATTGGACTAATGATTCCAACCACAGATCAGCCAGACGCAGACCAGAGTGAAGAGTTGGTATTGAACGTGTCACTGTCTGTCACCTTGATTAATCCGACTTGTCTCACGACCTGTGTTACAATTGTTACGTTGAGCTGGGCGAATGGATTACGAATGACAGTCAACTAATATTCTGTAATAGAAATAAGGCTCATTAAAAACAATGTTGTCCTCCCTAATCTTAAACGGCACCGACCGCCACTGACTTCCACCTATACAAGCTGCTATCTCTCTCTCTTTGTCTCTCTCTCTCTTTATCTCTCTCTCTCTACCTCTCTCTCTCTCTCTCTCTCTGTATCTCTCTCTCTCTTTATCTCTCTCTCTCTTTATCTCTCTCTCTCTACCTCTCTCTCTCTCTCTCTCTCTGTATCTCTCTCTCTCTCTCTCTGTATCTCTCTCTCTTTATCTCTCTCTCTGTCTCTCTCTCTCTCTCTCTCTCTTTATCTCTCTCTCTCTGTCTCTCTGTCTTTATCTCTCTCTCTGTCTCTCTCTCTCTCTTTATCTCTCTCTCTCTGTCTCTCTCTCTATATATATATCTCTCTGATTACAGAGGAAGTGTTTTTCTTAGTCAGATTGTAGATAATACAGTAGATAATAGCTCCAATAAGCAGACAACGTGACCTGGTAGCTGACCCTGCTTCTGACAGGGTAATGACAGCCAGGGCTCTAATCACAGACTGACTGCTGGAGAAGCAGACCAGAGCCCTGAGTCCCAAATGAGAGCCTATTTCCTACATAGTGCACATAGGGTTTTGGTCCAAAGTAGTGCACTATGTAGGGAATAGGCTGCCATTTAGGACTCATTCACAGCCGGATTTATTAACATGATTTATTTCCAACCCCTACAGTTAGTCATTGACATGTCTTCAGTAACACTCAGCTGAAGTAACGGCTGTCTAGCTGATAACTGTTGTGAGGGAGGGGCGGGGGGGGGACTCCAACATGGTCGCCCACCAGGGTGTATGACGTCCTGATACAATGAGGCTTCAGCCGTCAAAGGACAAGTAGTTCACCGTGTAAGGTCAACATTTCCTCACGGTAAGCGTATCTGATATTATGAGACCACTACGACGTCATGAACATGACATTGTGAATATGACATCATGTAATTGCCCTCATGGTGAAGATGCTGCATGATTATGACGTCATGAATATGACATCATGATTATGACGTCATGAACATGACATCATGATTATGACGTCATGAATGTGACATCATTGTTATGACGTCATGATTATGACATCATGAATATGACATCATGATTATGACATTGTGTATTTATCCGCATGTGAAGATGCTGCATGATTATGACATCATGATTATGACATCATGAATATGACATCATGAATATGACATCATGAATACGACATCATGAATACGACATCTCCCAGATGTGGTATGAATACATTAACGAGAAATAACACATGATTAACACGGCTAATCCAAATCTGTACATTGCGTTCATCTGTAGTTCTGCAACCCGACCAGGCACTTCGGGACAGAAAGTTAGCTCGGCAATCTTCAGAGATTCAAAACTGCAATTAAAAGTTGCTCTGATGAGATGACAACACTTAAGCTTAGACCTGCAGCCTGGTGAAATTAAAATATTGTAAATCTAATTCTACCTTTCATCTTCAAATCCACAATCACGATGCAGAAGTCATGTCTGAGTCACTATTCCCTACCCTATGGGTCCTATTCCCTACCCTATGGGTCCTATTCCCTACCCTACGTCCCTATTCCCTACCCTATGTCCTATTCCCTACCCTATGGGTCCTATTCCCTACCCTATGTCCCTATTCCCTACCCTATGTCCCTATTCCCTACCCTATGGGTCCTATTCCCTACCCTATGGGTCCTATTCCCTACCCTATGGGTCCTATTCCCTACCCTATGGGTCTGAGACACTGAGACACACTGAGACACACTGAGACTCACTGGGACACACTGAGACACTGAGAAACACTGAGACACACTGAGACAAACTGAGATACACAGGGACACACTGAGACACACTGAGACACTGAGACACACTGAGACACTGGGACACTGGGACACTGAGACACACTGAGACGCTGAGACACTGGGACACTGAGACACTGGGACACTGGGACACTGAGACACTGAGACAATGGGACACTGGGACACTGAGACACTGAGACGATGGGACACTGAGACACTGAGACACTGAGACACTGAGACACTGGGACACTGAGACACTGAGACACGGAGAGACTGAGACACACTGAGACACTGAGACACTGAGATACTGAGACACTGAGACACACCGAGACACTGAGACACTGGGACACTGAGACACTGAGACAGACTGAAACACTGAGACACTGGGACACACTGAGACACTGGGACACTGGGACACTGAGACACTGAGACACTGGGACACTGAGACACTGGGACACTGGGACACTGAGACACTGAGACACTGGGACACTGAGACACTGGGACACACTGAGACACACTGAGACACTGGGACACTGAGACACTGAGACACTGAGACACTGGGACACTGGGACACTGGGACACTGGGACACTGGGACACTGAGACACTGGGACACTGGGACACTGAGACACTGAGACACTGGGACACTGAGACACTGAGACACTGAGACACTGAGACACTGGGACACTGAGACACTGAGACACTGAGACACTGAGACACACTGAGACACTGAGACACTGAGACACTGGGACACTGAGACACTGAGACACTGAGACACTGGGACACTGGGACACTGGGACACTGAGACACTGGGACACTGGGACACTGAGACACTGAGACACTGGGACACTGGGACACTGAGACACTGGGACACACTGAGACACACTGGACCATTTTACAGCAGGTGTATTTTAGCTGTACTAAAGCTACTGGACTGCATTTAGATTGAACACTGCATTAAGGACTTTATTAAGTCGCAATTAGAAGCAGAGAAATTAGAGAAGTGTGGAACTGCGGAGAGGCTAGCTTCCCCATTACAAAATGTTTTTCAGTTTACAGGGGTGCTGCTGTGCTGGCGTGCCCCTCTGACCCGAAGGCCTATAGGCATGACTACAAAGTGTACACACACACACACACACACACACACACACACACACACACACACACACACACACACACACACACACACACACACTGACCTATACAGGCCTACAGGCATGACTAAAAAGTGTCAGAGAGGACCTAAGGGGACTTCTGAGAGATGTACAGTAGGTTGTACATATAGCTGCCCCTGCGCCACACACACACACCCACACACACACACACACACACACACACACACACACACACACACACACACACACACACACACACACACACACACACACACACACACACACACACACACACACACACACACACACACACACATACACACACACACTAAAGGTCAGCTCTAACACCTTAGCAGGAGCCCTGGAGCCTAGAATGTTCTTTAGGAGAGTGGAAAGGGTCAGAGCAGACCTAGAGCAGGCAACACACTACACACACACAATACACACACACACACACAATACACACACACACACACACAAAATGCACACACACAATACACACACACACAATACACACACACACACAATACACACACACAATACACACAAACAAACACACACACACAATGCACACACACACAATACACATACACACAATACACACACACACACACACACACACACACACACGTAATAAACATACAGTACATTACACACACACACATTGCACACACGCTACACACACACAATACACAAACACACACACACACCGCACATTAACTCACACTGTGCACACACAGATACCCACACAGACACAGATATCCACACAGATACCCACACACAGACATCCACACACCATGTTCTTTGGAACAATTGATCCTAACAATGCCGAATGTTGCAAGACAACAGAGAGGAAGAGGACGGGGACGAGGACGACAACAACAAAGATCTCAGATGAAATCTCAGTGCCACCCTAGTTCATCATGTGCTCATACGTGGGAGGACTATGAGAGAAGCTGGACAGCAGGCGGAACTCAACCTGAGCCGTTAACACGGTTGAATCCATTGTGCGTACTTTCAGAAAGGAAAACAAGGTTTGCCTTGTTGTTACCGTGATACATGCGATGTTGTAGTGTATATAGACTCCACTTTGTTCTCAGTGTAATTTTTACTACAGTATTGGGATGGCCATAGGTCAGTATTGGGATGACCATAGGTCAGTATTGGGATGACCATAGGTCAGTATTGGGATGACCATAGGTCAGTAATGGATGACCATAGGTCAGTAATGGATGACCATAGGTCAGTATTGGGATGACCATAGGTCAGTATTGGGATGACCATAGGTCAGTATTGGGATGACCATAGGTCAGTATTGGGATGACCATAGGTCAGTAATGGGATGACCATAGGTCAGTAATGGTCACATTTCATTTTTGTAGAACTGAGAGGCGGCCATCTATTGGAGGTAGGTGGAGACTTAGGAGACTGCCCTGGTGAAAATGGAGGTAGGTGGAGACTAAGGAGACTGCCCTGGTGAATATGGAGGTAGGTGGAGACTTAGGAGACTGCCCCGGTGAATATGGAGGTAGGTGGAGACTTAGGAGACTGCCCTGGTGAATATGGAGGTAGGTGGAGACTTAGGAGACTGCCCTGGTGAATATGGAGGTAGGTGGAGACTTAGGAGACTGCCCTGGTGAATATGGAGGTAGGTGGAGATGTAGGAGACTGCCCTGGTGAATATGGAGGTAGGTGGAGACTTAGGAGACTGCCCTGGTGAATATGGAGGTAGGTGGAGACTTATTTATTTTATTTATTTATTTTACCTTTATTTAACCAGGCAAGTCAGTTAAGAACAAATTCTTATTTTCAATGACGGCCTGGGAACAGTGGGTTAACTGCCTGTTCAGGGGCAGAACGACAGATTTGTACCTTGTCAGCTCGGGGGTTTGAACTCGCAACCTTCCGGTTACTAGTCCAACACTCTAACCACTAGGCTACCCTGCCGCCCCCCTTAGGAGACTGCCCTGGTGAATATGGAGGTAGGTGGAGACTTAGGAGACTGCCCCGGTGAATATGGAGGTAGGTGGAGACTTAGGAGACTGCCCTGGTGAATATGGAGGTAGGTGGAGACTTAGGAGACTGCCCTGGTGAATATGGAGGTAGGTGGAGATGTAGGAGACTGCCCTGGTGAATATGGAGGTAGGTGGAGACTTAGGAGACTGCCCTGGTGAATATGGAGGTAGGCGGAGACTAAGGAGACTGCCCCGGTGAATATGGAGGTAGGTGGAGACTAAGGAGACTACCCTAGTGAATATGGAGGTAGGTGGAGACTTAGGAGACTGCCCTGGTGAATATGGAGGTAGGTGGAGACTTAGGAGACTGCCCCGGTGAATATGGAGGTAGGTGGAGACTTAGGAGACTGCCCTGGTGAATATGGAGGTAGGTGGAGACTTCTCACAGCTGAGCAGGAGACTGCCCTGGTGAATATGGAGGTAGGTGGAGACTTCTCACAGCTGAGCAGGAGACTGCCCCGGTGAATATGGAGGTAGGTGGAGACTTCTCACAGCTGAGAAGGAGACTGCCCTGGTGAATATGGAGGTAGGTGGAGACTTCTCACAGCTGAGCAGGAGACTGCCCTGGTGAATATGGAGGTAGGTGGAGACTTAGGAGACTGCCCTGGTGAATATGGAGGTAGGTGGAGACTTAGGAGACTGCCCTGGTGAATATGGAGGTAGGTGGAGACTTAGGAGACTGCCCTGGTGAATATGGAGGTAGGTGGAGACTTAGGAGACTGCCCTGGTGAATATGGAGGTAGGTGGAGACTTAGGAGACTGCCCTGGTGAATATGGAGATTGCCAATAATGCCATCCGTTTGAGAGAAATTGAAACCCAAATAGTCGAAGACCCGGGTAGTCTTTCAAGGAATTGACAGCATCGGCATTTCCACCATTGACCCGGATGGTTCAGAAGAACCTCCATGAGGTCAAACCGTGTGTCTTTTGAAATCAATTCAAACAGAGATAAAGGAGCAACGAATCCAATATGTGCAGGTAGTTGCTACACTGTACAGAATTTTTACAGTGTGTAGAGTATGGCCCATCTCTCCAGCATATGAATACAGTAGTGTATAGCAATGTGTTACAGTAAGTGCAGTACACAATATTTTACTCCAGTACAGTAGTACACTACAGTACTGTATTTGTGGTACAGTAAAATGTGTTTCTTTTTCTTCTTTTTTTTTACTTCTGTAGAGAATCTTTGAGACGGATTCCATTGGCTGACCCACAGGAGTACATATTCATCGATGAGGCAGGGTTCAAACAGGGTTCAAACTAACAAAAAGGCGCAAAAGGGAGGGCGAAACCTCATTGTTCACCATGTCATCATACAAGTTCCTGGGAGGCAACGTCACCCTACGTTCAGCCATCAGCAATCGTGGCGTCCTCCACGGCCATTTCAAAGTGGGTCCAACACGCCACAACTCCTTCCACTTCTAGTTCAGCTGCGCAATAACGTTCTTCAACAGGAAGGGGGGAGCCAGGGCAACCATTTGGGATAACATGAGTTTCCAGACCTGAGACATTATGGCCTGACCCGGACCTGAGATATTATGGCCTGACCCAGACCTGAGATATTATGGCCTGACCCAGACCTGAGATATTATGGCCTGACCAAGACCTGACCCAGACCTGAGACATTATGGCCTGACCCAGACCTGAGATATTATGGCCTGACCCAGACCTGACCCAGACCTGAGACAAGATGATGAGATATTATGGCCTGACCCAGACCTGAGACATTATGGCCTGACCCAGACCTGAGATATTATGGCCTGACCCGGACCTGACCCGAGAAGATGAGATATTATGGCCAAACCCAGACCTGACCCAGACCTGAGACAAGATGATGAGATATTATGGCCTGACCCAGACCTGAGACATTATAGCCTGACCCAGACCTGAGATATTATGGCCTGAACCGGACCTGACCCGAGAAGATGAGATATTATGGCCTGACCCAGACCTGAGAAATTATGGCCTGACCCAGACCTGAACCAGACGTGAGACAAGATGATGAGATTTTATGGCCTGACCCGGACCTGAGAAATGATGGCCTGACCCGAGAAGATGAGATATTATGGCCAGACCTGAGACGAGATGATGAGATATTATGGCCTGACCCAGACCTGAGACGAGATGATGAGATATTATGGCCTGACCCAGACCTGAGACGAGATGATGAGATATTATGGCCTGACCCAGATGATGAGATATTATGGCCTGACCCAGACCTGAGACGAGATGATGAGATATTATGGCCTGACCCAGATGATGAGATATTATGGCCTGACACAGACCTGAGACGAGATGATGAGATATTATGGCCTGACCCAGATGATGAGATATTATGGCCTGACCCAGATGATGAGATATTATGGCCAGACCCAGACCTGAGACAAGATGATGAGATATTATGGCCTGACCCAGATTATGAGATATGATGGCCTGACCCAGACGAGAACACTGATGCTGAGTAACCAGTACATTTGCTGCATTTGGAAATTGGGTATGTTACTGTGCATGGACTTTCTTGTTTTTTTAACCTTTATTTAAATAGGCAAGTCAGTTAAGAACAGATTATTATTTACAATGACGGGTTAACTGACTTGTTCTGGAGCAGAATAAGATATTTTTACCTTGTCAGCTCGGGGATTCGATCCAGCAACCTTTCAGTTACTGACCCAACACTCTAACCACTAGGCTACCTGCTGGTTACTGAGCCAACACTCTAACCACTAGGCTACCTGCTGGTTACTGACCCAACACTCTAACCACTAGGCTACCTGCTGGTTACTGACCCAACACGCTAACCACTAGGCTGCCTGCTGGTTACTGACCCAACACTCTAACCACTAGGCTACCTGCTGGTTACTGACCCAACACTCTAACCACTAGGCTGCCTGCTGGTTACTGACCCAACACTCTAACCACTAGGCTACCTGCTGGTTACTGACCCAACACTCTAACCACTAGGCTGCCTGCTGGTTACTGACCCAACACTCTAACCACTAGGCTGCCAGCTGGTTACTGACCCAACACTCTAACCACTAGGCTGCCTGCTGGTTACTGACCCACCACTCTAACCACTAGGCTACCTGCTGGTTACTGACCCAACACTCTAACCCCTAGGCTAACTGCTAGTTACTGACCCAACACTCTAACCACTAGGCTACCTGCTGGTTACTGACCCAACACTCTAACCACTAGGCTACCTGCTGGTTACTGACCCAACACTCTAGCCACTAGGCTACCTGCTGGTTACTGACCCAACACTCTAACCACTAGGCTACCTGCTGGTTACTGACCCAACACTCTAACCACTAGGCTACCTGCTGGTTACTGGCCCAACGCTCTAACCACTAGGCTAACTGCTAGTTACTGACCCAACACTCTAACCACTAGGCTACCTGCTGGTTACTGACCCAACACTCTAACCACTAGGCTACCTGCTGGTTACTGACCCAACACGCTAACCACTAGGCTACCTGCTGGTTACTGGCCCAACGCTCTAACCACTAGGCTACCTGCTGGTTACTAGTCCAATACTAACCACTAGGCTACCTGCTGGTTACTGACCCAACACTCTAACCACTAGGCTACCTGCTGGTTACTGACCCAACACTCTAACCACTAGGCTACCTGCTGGTTACTGACCCAACACTCTAACCACTAGGCTACCTGCTGGTTACTGACCCAACACTCTAACCACTAGGCTACCTGCTGGTCACTGGCCCAACGCTCTAACCCCTAGGCTACCTGCTGGTTACTGACCCAACACTCTAACCACTAGGCTACCTGCTGATTACTGGCCCAGCACTCTAACCACTAGGCTACCTGCTGGTTACTGACCCAACACTCTAACCACTAGGCTACCTGCTGGTTACTGACCCAACGCTCTAACCACTAGGCTACCTGCTGGTTACTGACCCAACACTAACCACTAGGCTACCTGCTGGTTACTGACCCAACGCTCTAACCACTAGGCTACCTGCTGGTTACTGACCCAACACTCTAACCACTAGGCTGCAGTAGTATTCCCTTATCCACTAATGTAAGAGATCACCTGTACTCCACCCACAGAGATGCGTACAAAGCTCTCCTTCTCCCTCCATTTGGTAAATCCGACCACAACTCTATCCTCCTGATTCCTGCTTACAAGCAAAAATGAAAGCAGGAAGCACCAGTGACTCGGTCTATAAAAAAGTGGTCAGATGAAGCAGATGCTCAACTACAGGACTGTTTTGCTATCACAGACTGGAACATGTTCCGGGATTCTTCTGATGACATTGAGGAGTACACCACATCAGTCACTGGCTTTATCAATAAGTGCATCGAGGACGTCGTCCCCACAGTGACTGTACGTACATACTCCAACCAGAAGCAATGGATTACAGGCAACATCCACACTGAGCTAAAGGGTGGAGCTGCCGCTTTCAAGGAGCGGGACTCTAACCTGGAAGCTTATAAGAAATCCCGCTATGCCCTCCGACAAACCATCAAACAGGCAAAGTGTCAATACAGGGCTAAGATTGAATCATACTACACCGGCTCCAACGCTCGTCTTATGTGGCAGAGCTTGCAAACTATTACAAACTACAAAGGGAAGCACAGCTGCGAGCTGCCCAGTGACACGAGCCTACCAGACGAGCTAAATCACTTATATGCCCGCTTTGAGGCAAGCAACACTGAGGCATGCATGACAGCATCAGCTGTTCCAGACGACTGTGTGATCACGCTCTCCGTAGCCGACGTGAGTAAGACCTTTAAACAGGTCAACATACACAAGGCTGCGGGGCCAGATGGATTACCAGGACGTGTGCTCCGGGCATGTGCTGACTAACTGGCAGGTGTCTTCACTGACATTTTCAACATGTCCCTGATTGAGTCTGTAATACCAACATGCTTCAAGCAGACCACCATAGTCCCTGTGCCCAAGAACACAAAGGCAATCTGCCTAAATGACTACAGACCCGTAGTACTCACGTCCATACCCATGAAGTGCTTTAAAAGGTTGGTAATGGCTCACATCAACACCATTATCCCAGAAACCCTAGACCCACTCCAATTTGCATACCACCCAAACAGATCCACAGATGATGCCATCTCTATTGCACTCCACACTGCCCTTTCCCACCTGGACAAAAGGAACAATTACGTAAGAATGCTGTTCATTGCCTACAGCTCTGAGTTCAACACCATAGTACCCGCAAAGCTCATCACTAAGCTAATGATCCTGGTACTAAACACCTCCCTCTGCAACTGGATCCTGGACTTCCTGACAGGCCACCCCCAGGTGGTGAGGGTTGGTAGCAACACATCTGCCATGCACATCCTCAACACTGGAGCTCCCCAGGGGTGCGTGCTCAGTCCCCTCCTGTACTCCCTGTTCACCCACGACTGCATGGCCAGGCACGAGTCCAACACCATCATTAAGTTTGCAGACGGCACAACAGTGGTAGGCCTGATCACCGACAACGATGAGACAGCCTATAGGGAGGAAGTCAGAGACCTGGCCGGGTGGTGCCAGAATAACAACCTATCCCTCAACGGAACCAAGACTAACCAAGGCTAAGGAGATGATTGTGGACTATATGTACTGTATGTAGCCTCTCTACTGTATATAGCTTCTCTACTGTATATAGCCACTACTGTATATAGTCTCTCTACTGTATATAGCCCCTCTACTGTATATAGTCTCTACTGTATATAGTCTCTCTACTGTATATAGCCTCTCTACTGTATATAGCCCCTCTACTGTATAGAGCCTCTACTGTATATAGTCTCTCTACTGTATATAGCCTCTCTACTGTATATAGCCTCTCTACTGTATATAGCCTCTCTACTGTATGTAGCCTCTCTACTGTATATAACCTCTCTACTGTATATAACCTCTCTACAGTATATAACTTCTCTACTCTATGTAGCCTCTCTACTGTATATAGCCTCTACAGTTTTTAGCCTCTCTACTGTATATAGCCCCTCTACTGTATATAGCCTCTCGACTGTATATAGCCTCTCGACTGTATATAGCCTCTACTGTATATACTCTCTCTACTGTATATAGCCTCTCTACTGTATATAGTCTCTCTATGGTATATAGCCTCCCTACTGTATAGAGTCTCTCTACTGTATATAGCCTCTCTACTGTAAATAGCCTCTCTTCTGTTATATTCTCTCTACTGTAGTCTCTCTACTGTATATAGCCTCTCTACTGTATAGAGCCTCTCTACTGTATATAGCCTCTCTACTGTATATAGCCTCTCTACTGTATATAGTCTCTCTACTGTATATAGAGTGCCTGATGTGCCTGGCTGGGCATCTTTACTATTCACCGACATTCTCAACTCAACAATCATGTATTTGGTATTTGCAACTGTCCAAATTGCGCAGGTTGCCTTTCCTTCCAACTGTGGACAACTGTCTTCTTGTCGAGACAGAAATAGCCCAAACAAACTCTAGGACAGTTGTGGGACAATAGATCCCAAATTCATACAACCAGTGGGCCTAGACTACATTTAAAAAAAAACTGTTAAAAAGCAATGATTCAGATGTCTCTGTCCTGGCTGTTCTGGTCTGTCTCTGTCCTGGCTGGTCTGGTCAGTCTCTGTCCTGGCTGTTCTGTTCTGGTCTGTCTCTGTCCTGGCTGTTCTGGTCTGTCTCTGTCCTGGCTGGTCTGGTCTGTCTCTGTCCTGGCTGTTCTGTTCTGGTCTGTCTCTGTCCTGGCTGTTCTGGTCTATCTCTGTCCTGGCTGGTCTGGTCTGGTCTGTCTCTGTCCTGGTTGTTCTGTTCTGGTCTGTCTCTGTCCTGGCTGGTCTGGTCTGTCTCTGTCCTGGCTGTTCTGTTCTGGTCTGTCTCTGTCCTGGCTGTTCTGGTCTGTCTCTGTCCTGGCTGGTCTGGTCTGGTCTGTCTCTGTCCTGGCTGGTCTGGTCTGGTCTGTCTCTGTCCTGGCTGTTCTGGTCTGGTCTGTCTCTGTCCTGGCTGTTCTGGTCTGTCTCTGTCCTGGCTGGACTGGTCTGGTCTGTCTCTGTCCTGGCTGTTCTGGTCTGTCTCATTTCTGTTCTGGTCTGGTCTGTCTCTGTCCTGGCTGTTCTGGTCTGGTATGTCTCTGCCCTGGCTGTTCTGTTCTGGTCTGTCTCTGTCCTGGCTGTTCTGGTCTGTCTCTGTCCTGTTCTGGTCTAGTCTGGTCTGTCTCTGTTCTGTTCTGGTCTGTCTCTGTCCTGGCTGTTCTGGTCTGTCTCTGTTCTGTTCTGGTCTGGTCTGTCTCTGTCCTGGCTGTTCTGTTCTGGTCTGTCTCTGTCCTGGTTGTTCTGTTCTGGTCTGTCTCTGTCCTGGCTGTTCTGTTCTGGTCTGTCTCTGTCCTGGCTGTTCTGGTCTGTCTCTGTTCTGTTCTGGTCTGGTCTGTCTCTGTCCTGGCTGTTCTGTTCTGGTCTGTCTCTGTCCTGGCTGTTCTGGTCTGTCTCTGTTCTGTTCTGGTCTGGTCTGTCTCTGTCATGGTTGTTCTGTTCTGGTCTGTCTCTGTCCTGGCTGGTCTGGTCTGGTCTGTCTCTGTCCTGGCTGTTCTGTTCTGGTCTGTCTCTGTCCTGGCTGTTCTGTTCTGGTCTGTCTCTGTCCTGGCTGGTCTGGTCTGGTCTGTCTCTGTCCTGGCTGTTCTGTTCTGGTCTGTCTCTGCCCTGGCTGTTCTGTTCTGGTCTGTCTCTGTCCTGGCTGTTCTGGTCTGTCTCTGTTCTGTTCTGGTCTGGTCTGTCTCTGTCCTGGCTGTTCTGGTCTGTCTCTGTCCTGGCTGTTCTGTTCTGGTCTGTCTCTGTCCTGGCTGTTCTGGTCTGTCTCTGTCCTGGCTGTTCTGTTCTGGTCTGTCTCTGTCCTGGCTGTTCTGGTTTGGTATGTCTCTGTTCTGGATGTTCTGGTCTGGTCTGGTCTGTCTCTGTTCTGTTCTGGTCTGTCTCTGTCCTGGCTGTTCTGGTCTGTCTCTGTTCTGTTCTGGTCTGGTCTGTCTCTGTCCTGGCTGTTCTGTTCTGGTCTGTCTCTGTCCTGGTTGTTCTGTTCTGGTCTGTCTCTGTCCTGGCTGTTCTGTTCTGGTCTGTCTCTGTCCTGGCTGTTCTGGTCTGGTCTGTCTCTGTCCTGGCTGGTCTGGTCTGTCTCTGTCCTGGCTGGTCTGGTCTGTCTCTGTCCTGGCTGGTCTGGTCTGGTCTGTCTCTGTCCTGGCTGTTCTGGTCTGTCTCTGTCCTGGCTGGTCTGGTCTGTCTCTGTCCTGGCTGGTCTGGTCTGTCTCTGTCCTGGCTGTTCTGTTCTGGTCTGGTCTGTCTCTGTCCAGACGGTTCTGGCCTGGTCTGTCTCTGTCCTGGCTGTTCTGGTCTGGTCTGTCTCTGTCCTGGCTGGTCTGGTCTGTCTCTGTCCTGGCTGGTCTGGTCTGTCTCTGTCCTGGCTGTTGTGGTCTGTCTTTGTCCTGGCTGTTCTGGTCTGTCTCTGTCCTGTCACTCTCTTCTGTGCTAATTAACATGAC